>NC_056522.1:256875423-256875797 GCF_019175285.1 Sceloporus undulatus
ATTTGGCCAAGCCTGAGATGTTGTTTCAGGGAGTCCTTGCATCTCTTCTTTGGGGCACCCCTCTTACACTGACCCGTGGTGAGTTCACTGTAGAATACTATTTTTGGGAGGCGATGGTCTTTCATCCTAAAAACGTGTCCTGCCCAGCACAGCTGCGTCCTCAATAGCATGGCCTCAATGCTGGTGATCCCTGCTTGCTCAAGGACAGCAACATTTGTCACATGGTCAGTCCAGTGTATATTTAGAATTGTGCATAAACAGCACTGATGAAAGCATTTGAGGAGTCATAGGTGTTGGCGATAGGTGACCCATGTTTCAGACTCATAAAGGAGAATAGACAGTACAATGGCTCTATACACACTAATTTTTGTGCT
>NC_056522.1:256875897-257012335 GCF_019175285.1 Sceloporus undulatus
TGGTGATCCCTGCTTGCTCAAGGACAGCAACATTTGTCACATGGTCAGTCCAGTGTATATTTAGAATTGTGCATAAACAGCACTGATGAAAGCATTTGAGGAGTCATAGGTGTTGGCGATAGGTGACCCATGTTTCAGACTCATAAAGGAGAATAGACAGTACAATGGCTCTATACACACTGATTTTTGTGCTTCGCCTCAAGTGTTTGTTACTCCAGACTCTTTTGTGAAGCCTTCTGAATGCACTATATATGCCTTTGCTAATCTGTGATTGATCTCTTTATCAATCTTGGTGTCTGAAGGGATGATGTTTCCCAGGTAGTTGAACTGCTGAATGGACTTAAGCACAGAATTGCCTACAGTGATGTGGGGATGGTAGTGTTCTTCCTGTGGTGCCGGCTGGTAGAGAACTTCCGTTTTCTTCAGACTGACTTTCAGCCCAAAGAGCACCGCAGCTGTAGCAAAGCAAGATGTGAGGCGCTGCAGAGCTGCTTCCGTATGGGCAACGAGGGCAGCATCGTCAGCAAACAGCAGCTCACGGACTAGATAGTTTAGAGTCTTGGTGCGGGCCCTCAGGCAGCTTAAGTCAAACAGGCTACCATCAGTATGGTAGCGTATATAAATGCCATCTTCTTCTTTGAGATCTGCTGTAGCCCTTTGGAGCATCATGCTGAAGAAGATTGTAAATAGAGTTGGAGCAAGAACACAACCTTGTTTCACACCATTAGTTATTGGAAAGGGCTCCGAGAGAGCATCGCCATATCTGACTTGACCTTGCTGGCCTTCATGTAGCAGGATGATCATTTTGAGGAATTTGGAGGGGGGGCATCCTAATCGTTCCAGGATCTGCTACAGACCTTTTCTACTCACAGTGTCGAAGGCTTTGGTGAGGTCGACAAATGTTACATAGAGTCCTTTGTTCTGCTCTCTACATTTCTCTTGCAGTCGTCTAAGGGCAAATACCATGTCTGTAGTGCTCCTATTAGCTCTAAAGCCACATTGGCTTTCAGGAAGAAGTTCTTCTGCAATAGCAAGGACTAATCTGTTCAGTAAAATACCTAAACAGTAAATAATGTATACAACCTAAAATTCCATCCCTCAACCCTTAACTAAAATACAATCATCATTCATTAAACATTAAACATTAAGAATAAAACAAACAAACAAACAAAAAACCAGAGGTGCTTATTTGCCAAAGTACAATAGATGTCATCCCTCTGTATTTGCGGACTTGAAGTCCGCGTCCCTTGACCTTTTGCGGGTGGCAAATGAAGGGGGACAAAATGGGGCACACACCCATGCTACACGCCTGTGGGTGCTTGCAGGCATGCACTGCAGTTCAAGCCAATAAGTGACCAGTGGGGTCCCACAGGGCTCTGTCCTGGGCCCAGTGCTATTCAACATCTTCATCAGTGACTTGGACGACAGAATTGGGGGCATACTCATCAGATTTGCAGATGACACCAAATTAGGAGGAATAGCTAATACTCCAGAGGACAGGATCAAAATTCAAAATGACCTGAATAGACTAGAAAGCTGGGCCAAAACTAACAAAATGAAATTCAATACGAAGAAATGTAAAGTACTGCACTTAGGGCAGAAAAATGAAAAATGTGCACAGATATAGGATGGGGGACACCTGTCTGAACGAGACTACATGTGAAAGGGATCTAGGAGTCCAAGTAGACCACAAGTTGAACATGAGTCAACAGTGTGATGCGGCAGCTAAAAAGGCCAATGCAATTTTAGGCTGCATCAATAAAAGTATAGTGTCTAGATCAAGAGAAGTAATAGTGCCACTATATTCTGCTTTGGTCAGGCTCCACCTGGAATATTGTGTCCAGTTCTGGGCACCACAATTAAAAAAGGACATTGAGAAACTGGAGTGTGTCCAAAGGAGAGCGACTAAAATGGTTAAGGGTCTGGAAACCATGAGGTTCCCTATGAGGAACGACTTAGGGAGCTGGGGATGTTTAGCCTGGAGAAAAGAAGGTTAAGAGGTGATATGATAGCCCTGTTTAAATATTTAAAGGGATGTTATATTGAGGAGGGAGCAAGCTTGTTTTCTGCTGCTCCAGAAACTAGGACCCAGAGCAATGGATGCAAGCTGCAAAAAAAGAGATTCCACCTCAACATTAGGAGGAACTTCCTGACAGTAAGGGCTGTCCCACAGTGGAACACACTCCCTTGGAGTGTAGTGGAGTCTCCTTCTTTGGAGGTCTTTAAGCAGAGGCTGGATGGCTGTCTGTTGGGTATGCTTTGATTGGGATTTCCTGCATGGCAGGGGGTTGAACCGGATGGCCCTTGTGGTCTCTTCCAACTCTACGATTCTATGATTCTATGAATATAGGTGAATTTCCGTTTTTGCGAGGGGTCCGGAACAGATCCCCCATGAAAATGGAGGGACAACTGTATTCTGCTGATAGCAGCAGGAGTTACAACAACACTGCACATTGTGATTATGCATTGTTCAATGCAGTTGTGCAATCCACATTGCAGTTATACATTGTGCACTGCAGTTCATTGTGTATTGGACATTGGGCATTGCAAAATGGCACTCAGTCCTTGTTGCTATTCTCCATGTAATTGCATAGTACTGATGTAGCTTATCTCTGCATGAATATATTTATTCTATGCTGAGGGAAAGTTGGATTGCAGCTACAGGATGTTAAAAAGGATGACAAGATATCGTAATTGCTTTTACAAATCAGACTATGAAGTAATGAAATTGTCTTGTGCCCTGCCTAACACCTGATATGAACCAAGGAGGTGAATCCTTAAGATAGACCATATATACAGCCCTCTGCTAATTCATATGTTTCAGGCAGGTAAAGGCAATGTAAATATTTTAGCAGCTGTGTATTGGGCAACTACCAAAATGGCCCTTACATAAATGATTTTGTACTTCAAAAAGTGAAGTTTAAGACTCTGTGGTCAAAACGTTAACATTAAACAGGTGGAGGATATAGCTCTGCCCATACGGTATTGCTGTGTCCACCCTCCATAGATGTCTTTTTTGGATGGAGTGCAAGGGGCTATCCTTCAATCTCATCCCCCTCCTCCATGATTGTCATGTCTTAGGAAGGTTTGCTGGTGATGGTGGTTACTGATGGGGAGGCGAGGGAGCATGGAGGCAAGGGAGACTTTAACAAATAGGCTCAGTTTTGGCTTGGAAGGGAAGGAAATGGGAATGGGCTCACAGATGGAGTGCACCCTCCTATCCCTTCCCCTTGCATTTTCTGAACTGCCCCCCCTTCCTTCCCTACTGATAAGCAGCAGCAATGACCTCTTGGGGTTTGACAGCTATTAGGTTGGAGTTTTGGATGTTTCACAAAGGGTTACAGAATAAAGACATATTTGTATGTGTGACCCACATTTACATGCACACATGTCATTAATGGGATACTGGCTTCTGTATGGTACTGTTGTTATGCGGGGGGGGGGGGGGGAGGAATAATGAAATGGAGTGTTACTTGAAGAAACACATTAGGATTAATCTGTGATTTACCATTTTTATTGTCCAAGTGATGGATCTCCTACAGTCTCAAAAAAGGGTCACTACTTGTTTGGAAAAGTGTCTGATCTGCATTGTTCAAATGGAAACTTTCCTCATGGGTGGTTTAGTGCTGTAGTACTAATCTAGAAGGGAAATGTGTACTGGACGAAGGTACTGCAAAGAGTTATGCTAACTAGCAAGAGAATTTTAGCAGTAACCCCATGATTCTGGGTGGTGCTATCCACAATTACACAACATGCTGCTGGTTTTCTGTTTGGACTACAAATATTGCACAGAGACACTGGGTGTCTATAGAGGAATTCTTGATGCTGAGAATGTTGAATCTGTTTGCTTGATCCTTTGGAAAACTTTATACTAGAAAGTTGAACCATAGATGCGGAAGAGACCAAGATGAAATCAAGTCCAGGTCTTTACTACAAAGCTCAAAGCTCATCATCATATCACCCTCTTCACTTGCACAGATTCTGCTTAAGCTTTTCTCAGTTAACATTTAAGTTCTGATCAGTGCAGGTATGTTATCTGTGGGCCACAATGAGAGATCAATGAACTGTTTGCCTTAATTAGGTATAATATATAACAGCCACTGATCTTGCCAGGGAATCCTGTGAAATATGATTCTTGCCAATGAAAATAGGACTGAACTGTGTTTGTGTCTGATATTAATCTTGACTTAAAATGCAAGTAGGAAATGTAAGCAATCATTACGGTGTAGGGCCTGGGGGGCTATACTCCCTCACAACTGGGAGTGGTACCCTGCATTTCTAGGAAGCTGAAGAGGGACTGATATCTGTTTTTCTTGGTTTTTAGGGTGTAATTGCAGAACTGAAAGTGAAGGGAGATCCTCGAGCAGCTGAGCTCCATTGTGAGGAAGATGAAGATGATTCTGATATGGTAAGTGGCTTTCTCTTTGGCAATTTTTAGACATACACACATATTGAAAGTCTCTTGTATTGGATTAGCTCTGTTGTGTTGTAAAATCATCACTTAATCATACTTATACTGTTCTTCTCCAGATCTGCTATGGCTGCAAAGAAGAGCTTGGACACTTTTCATTTACATTTTCAGTTAACCACAGTTTGCTGTGTCTTCTATGTAGGCACAGTGCTTTATTTTGGCAAGTGGAAGCAAACCAAGTTCAACCTACAAATTATGAAACTGGCTTGATTTTACTAACCATAGTTAAGGTTAACCATAGGTAAGAGTTCAAATAACATGCTAAACTGCAGTTTAAAACAAAATCAGGATCTATTGAGCTGCTTCTTGCAGCTGCACCAGAAAGTGGGCACAAACCTAGGTGGAAGTTTTGCTCATGTTGATAAATACCAGTGAGAAAACACTTTGGGATGGAGAGCCATGTTTTCATTCCACTGATCTTTGATAAAATTGAAGCTATTACAGCATGTGGCTCCCCAGTCAGAGACTTCACTCACTGTGTCTGAGGAGCTGACTTTGCCAGCTGAATTAGGATCATTCCCCTCTTGCCTTCTCCAGAGAGGGAAGGCAAGAGGCTAGCGATGCTCCTTGGTGGTGCTCCAAGAACTGGCAAGTTTCAGTATCCCATTTAGCCAGCTTTCAAAGCATTAGCTGACTGTGCTTTGCTCCCTTTTGCCATTTCTGTGCACCTTAATGAATCAAATTGGTCCCATGGGCCAGAGGTTCCTCCCCAGGTGCGGCATTGTGAAAAAATGCAACTGAATTATGTTGAACTGCAGTTCCCAGAAGCCATAGTTAGCATTGCCAATTATCATTAATGCTGGGAGTCGCTCCTGAAGGACTGCACAATTCTTACTCCTGGGCTTTTCACACTACACAATTACAGTGCTATTATTTAACTGCCATGCCACCATGCGGTGGGATCTTGGGATTTGCAGATTATGGAGGTGTACTCAGAATTCTCAGCCAGAGAGGTCTGGTACCTCACCAAACTGCAGATTCCATATTCATCCATGTTAGCCTGGAATCATAAAGTGGTGTAATGTGAAAGGGCCTCAAATATAGGCCAATATTATCTGTGTAGTTTCTGGCTGTCTATCCTGGGTCTTTGTCAGAGGTCATTCCCAGCCCCTTTCTCTGTAATTCTTTAACTAGAAGCATTGGGGATTAAACCTTTGACTTGTATGCAAAAGCAAGTGCACTAAGATCGAACAGTGACCTTTCCCATAACACTACTTAGGTTTGGATATAGGGTTTTCCCCGAAATTAGATGCAGATGAGGAGGCAGCTTCCGGAATATACATGTGAAAATATTTCAGTGCAGAGGATCAGTATTATTTGCTGATGAGAAGATTTTAAAACAAATAACATACAGCTTTTCTGATAGTGAGACATCTAGGATTTGGATTTATATAGTGAGTAAGGTATCTTTGTATATGAGTGAACAGCCTATTTTCTTGAGGTTTGTCATGGGATTATATATGGTGGTAATGATTTCCATTCATTCTAATTACTAATTTGTAACAATAATTCATAATATTGTTGAGTTCTTGCTAGACAGTGAGTTCCATCTTTTCTCTTCTGTTCTGTTAGAAGCTTGTTTATAAATCTAGTTGTCCTGCATTAGAAATGCCCTTATTTATGAGCTGAATTGGAGACTAAGGTTAGTGGAGAATACCTGTCCAAGTAATGAGCCCGGACCGCATTTTTTTAATTAAAAAGGTTATAGTTATATTGGTTACAGTTGAATAGGCTTGGCCCAGAGCTTGGGTATAGATCTGGGCATCAGTTGACCTTCCTACCAGCTGATTGCAATCCGTTCATCAATTGACCCACCTACCAGCCAAAGGAAACCTGTTCACACAGCCTGCCTTTAGGTAGCACTGGAATTACAGGTACTGGAATCGACTTGGTGGACTGTGTGGTTCCCCTAATATCTGGGAACATGGCACAGCCATTTGCCCCTGAATTGGGCATGAGCTTCCTTATCATGTATGACTGGCACATGGGCACTGTCTACCCCCAAAGATCCAGTCCCCAGTACCAAAACCACCCAAATCTCTATCAGTATTAACAGTGTGATAATGAAAGAGTAAAGTAATCGTCTATACAAAATCTCATGATTAATGCTGACTGACTGTTGGCATGTTGAGGAAGCAGTTTATGTGGCCCAGGAGTGACCCAGAGTGAAGCCTCCACTTGTTCTGTGCCCCACTCCTGCCAGCCAAGCAGGCTGGTCATCCTACTCCATACCACAGTTTGGGAAAGAAAAATGTCCCTGATGCCTGGAACATGGCTCCTGCCCTTACTTTGCCCACAGTTGTGATCTGTAAGTTGGCACTCCCTGTGAGCAGGGAACTACACTCTTCAGAGAATTAGTTGATTAAGCCAAATACATTCATTAACTGAGTCCAGCCATCCTTTGTTCATATCTGTTGACCTAGAAGAATACTTATCCCTTTTTTCCCTTCTTAAAAAATTATTTAGATGTCTGGAGACGGTGGAAGTGGAATTGAAGAAAAGCCACGATTATTAGAAAAGGAAAGGGTGAGTCCAAGACCATTATTATTTAGTGTTAATGCTTTCCAGTATAGAAATGCTTTTTAACTCTCAAAATTAGCCTTGATGTATGCAGACTGCTGCTCCTTCACTTCCCCCTCTTCCTCTTATTCTTTGTTTGTTACTATTAAGTGATTATGATAATAATAATTTGTTTTCTTCTGGCTGTTGCAAATGGATGGTTTGGTTGACATTTTGATAATCTGTAACATCTTTTTATAATGAGCAGGTGAGGCCACCCTCCAGAGTATTTGGTAAGCAAGTGTTGCCTTTCCTTTGAACAGCAAGTAAAGTGATAAAGCTGCTTATGCAGAACTAAATTTGAAGAGGTCGAGCTAATGGTAGACTGAAAACTGCAAGGTCAACACATGCCAGCCAAGCCTGGCCCACCCACTGTTGGCCCATACACTTGCAAATAACTTGATTCTGAGCCACCTTACTCTCAAAAGGGCCATTTAAAATGAGAAATGATCTTTGTCCACTGTGAAAATGTCCAACAACTGAAGATATTATATTTAGAGCATAAAGACCTATGGAAGTCTGGCTTGATTTCCTTCTGTAACTTTGCACTCAATGAGTACTGTCAGTATATTAAGCATTTTATGGGCTGTAGTAGTCGCCTTAACCAGAGAATTTATCATCTCCCATGAATGGAAAAGGGAAGAGCGGGGAAAGATTTGCCACATTAATTGGCAGCATGGAGCAGGAGGAGTTGGAGGCAGTGGAAGAGAGGGTAGAATGGGATTGAATTGATTTTGAAAAGGTTCTTCTAAAAATCCAAAAGGTTAAGTAGCAGCAGCAACAAGTAGCAACTCAATGCTAACTCAAACCAATGATGCATCAAGATAGAAGGACCTGTCTTATACTTAACTGATTAATTGGTCTGTGTCTATCAGGAAAAAAAGAGTCTATGAGCTGGGGTGGTTTTTTTTAATCTTTATTACCTGAGATCTTTTATAAGGAGAGTGAGGAGTTTTGACCTTCTGGATGTTGATCTATTTTGCCTCCTAGGAGACCCAGCCAGCATAGCCCTAGCTCCATGAGTTGTAACCTAACTCTGAGAGAAGCTTAATCCTGGTAGGTTTGATGGTGAGCAATAATAAAGCATAACAAAAATAATAATAAAAAAAAACAATTAAAAAAGTGGTGGCGGAGCAATCGATACCGAGCCGCGGGTCGTATCTGCTCTTTGCGGCCGTGGATGCTCAGAGTCCGTGCAGCTCCCGTTTTGTTTACACTTCAAAACGAAAAACAAGCTTAGAATCTGGAGCGTCAGATCCTCAAACGAGCCCCTCTGCCTCCCCTTTATCGGGGGGGATACTTTTGAGCTAGTGATACCTAACCCCACTGCCCCTGTCGCCGCAAAGCCGCAATCACGCTCTGGAGCCTTTCTTCAGAGGGTGATCAAGGCGCCTCCATGCCACCGGAAGTCCCAAAGAAAGCTACTTTTGAGGCAGAACAAACCTGGGTAGTATAGGTATGATAAAGGCTCATACAGGAAAAGGTGTTTGGTTAACATTTTTAGGATTTTATATGTGATAATTTGTCTACTGAATCCTGCTTGAAAATAAACTAGTCGCCTGTTTTGTTTAATACACCACTGGTACCATATACTTGTCTAAACTCAGCTCCAGCTAAGAAGCAGATCATGACATTTTGTTAGCAGCAGTTTCTCAACAGTCTATAACTGTTCCTCACATGAAGAACAATTGTAGTGGTTAATAAGAGGTTATCAGGATACATATGTTTTTTGCTTCCAAGTAGAGGTTACACTTGGCATATAACTTAAATGATATATAGGTCACATGTTGTGTGCCTTCATGTCATTTCTGACTTATGGAAACCCTGAGGTGATCTTATCATATGGTTTTCTTAGCAAACTTTGTTCAGAAGGAGCTTGCCATTGCCTTCCTCTGAGGCTAAGAGAGTCTGATTGGCCCAGGGTCATCCAGTGGGATTGGAATCCTGTCCTGCCAGAGTCCCAGTCAAACACAAACATACCACACTGGCTCTCATATATGTCGTGTGTGTGTGTGAGAGAGAGAGAGAGAGAGAGAGAGAGAGGGTTGTTTCTGTACTTATAAACAATGGTTTAAAGCAGTCCAGATTTTTATTACCTGGAGATAGATTTCCTACTGTACCAAAGAGTCCAAAGATGATTTGCTAATTATCATCTTTCCACCAGGTGTGCAGTGCAGCCTTGAAACATATCCGGGTGTGCTAATCCAAACAGTGTGCCCAAGAGTAGCCATTAATAGTGCTGAGGATGTGAGGTTGATCCAGAGCAGTAATGTACTGAGGTGGCTGATCAAGCTGGACTCTTCCATTTCCTGTCAATGGAGATTTGCTGCTGCTGAGTTTCTGGCAATGGTTTGTCATCCTTGGCATACTAGTGGCTGTTTCAATGGTGCATCACATAATTACAGACTTTTTTTTTTTGTCTTCAAATACTTCTGTGTCTGGCTAGCCAGGTCTAATTAGTTTTAATTATGAGGGTTCATGACACTGACTTTTCTGTTTTTCCCCCTTTCAAGAGCAGGTTGAGTGGGAAGGGTTATACCTGCTGCTCCAATAAAATTGTTTGAATTACAGAGTACAAAACAACAAGATTAAGAGATTAAGATTAAGATTAAGATTATGGCTGGTGGGATTGAGTGCTCCTGTGATGCAAGAGGCTATGCTGACGGAAGCAGTGCTGCCAGCAGAGTTTACCATGTAATACAGGCATTTGCTGAGGAGTCAGACTAAATGTGCCAAACAGCTATTGGGGGCAGGGACATTAGTGAAAGATCCCCTAAGGACAATGGCAGTGGCAATATAGCTAATGCTTGTTAGTACTGGGCCTTTTGAAGATCTTCTACCATGAAAACCCTATGATAAGACAATTCAAAATAAAACAAGAGATAGTGCTCCCAGGTCAGATGGCACTCATTAGACTACTGGGGTAGACCAGAGGACAGCTATGAATATCAGTGTAGCTAATGATGTAACTGGACTCAAGTCAAAAGGACAGTCAGCTGTTGACATGCTCAGGAGGTGAAAAGCAAGTCTGAAGGAGCACAGCTCATATTATAGGAATATGGATTGTGAGAAGTATGAATCAGAAGATAGGCATAGTAAAACAAGAAATGAAATGAGTGGACATGAATAGGACATTTTGAATCAGATACTGTAATTACACAGTGTTTTACTCAGGAAATGAAAACCTGGCATTTATAGTGAGAACAGATGTAGCAAAAGCAGTCAAAGGATATCATGCAGAGTCCGAATGAATAATATCAATAAGACTTTAGGGGGAAAACATCAATATAACCTTAATCCAAGTTTATGTTCCAACTACAGAGGTAGAAGAAAAAAAAAGAGATTCTGTGCTGGAGTCCAGGAGGCTATTGATCACACACCAAACATGACTTATTGTTAATCATTGGCAATAGGGATGCAAAATTAGAAAACAGAGGAAAATCAAAGATTTTATGAAAAGTTGGCCTAGGATCAGGAAATGAAACAGGAGACTGACTGACTAAATTTTGCAAGGCCAACAATTTGTTCATCAAAAATACATTCTTTTAGCAACCCAAAAAGCAATATGTGGGCATTGCCTGATGGCCAATATAGGTGTCAAATAGATTACATAATTGGAAGCACAAGATGGAGAAGCTCCATTCTGCAAAATCAAGACCAGAATCAGATTGTGGCATATACCATGAATTACAAATGTCAAATATTAGAATAAAGCTAAAGAAGAACACTAAACCAATCATCATGTCTAATTACAACCTGAAGAACATTCCCATAAAACTTAAAGATAATGTAAAAAATAGATTTGCATTATTAAGCCTAACTAACTAGGAGCCAGAAGAACTCTGGACTGAAACCAGGGGCATTGTCAGGAATGAATGCAAGAAGACACAATCTGTAGCCAAAAAGAAAGAAGTTTCAGCAAATGACAGATGAAACTTTTCAAGCAGTTAAGGCTAGATGAGAAGCAAAAGTAAAAGGTGACAGAAATACAGTCAGAACTCTGAATGCAACTGTTCAATAACTTGTGTGAAGGAACATGGAGAACTACTATAATAATAATCAATTTAGATAAATAGAAGGTGACAACAAAAAAGGAAGAACAATAGAGCTCTTCTACAAGGCATGAGAAATTAAAGGGATATTTAAGACAAGGATGGGGAGGTTCTGTGATTAGCAGGGAAACTCATTACATGACCAAGTAGAAAAAAAAAATGGAAACAGTACACAGAAAACTATGTAAAAAAGATTAAAATGTGACAGGTTTATTCAAGGAAAAACCATGTCAAGACAAAACTCCAGTTTTAGAAAGTGAAGTGGAAGCTACACAGAACATTTAGGAGAAATAAATCGCCAGGAACAAAAAGGCATACCATTAGAGTTGGTTCAATCCATAGAGACAGAATCCACTCTAGTTGTAACTGAAATTGGTCAACAAATATGTAACACAAAACAGAGATTGGAAACAGTCAATATACAGTCCAATCCCCACAAAAATTGATACCAGGGATTGCAGTAACCACAGGACCATTCCATTGCATTCATTTCCCATACAAGCAAAGTGATGCTCAAAATTCTACAACAAAGACTTTTACCATATATGGAGTGAGAAATGCCAAATGCCCAACCTGAGTTCAGGAAAGAAAGAGGTACTAGCAGTCACATTGCAAACATATATTGGATAATGGATTGCACCAAAAATTTCAAAAGAAAATCAGCCTGTGCTTTAAAGATTCTAGCAAAGCCTTTGATTTAAGAAAGAATTATTTTAAAGCATGTATAAATTTTTAAAACAATGATTTTAAAGAATTTAGATTGTTAGCTATTAATTACCTATTTTACATTTAATGCCCAATTCTTACTCATCAGGTTACCAGTTATAAAGGATAATATGTATAAAGCCATCCCCACCCCCCCGCCTATTCCCTTGAATTCATCTTGCAGCTAATTTTTCACGTTAATTTTCTTCAATGTTAACTTCCAGTTTATGTTTGACCTTAGCACTGGAAACTATGATCTCTTAAAATGCTATGCATGTATTCGTTTGTTAGGCCTGTGTTCTGTTTGTTCATCACACAGATGTTTCACATCTCTGTGTGAGTTCTCTAATGTTTGCCTCCTGGCTTGTAGACCTCCACAGTGACATCTAATTTCTTGCCACATATTGACAACACAGGCTTTGGATGTAGTCTCCACTGCTCCAGCTTGCTCTTTGAATCTGCCATTATCTTCTTTATAGGCTTATATTGATCTAAGATCCTTACCAAAAATGGGTTGCAGTGCTCCAGAAATACAATGCTACCTCCTTGTTCAAACCACTGTTTGTAAAGGGGAAAAAAAGGAGATAGAATTAGGAAGTCACTTCATTATGTCCGCAGACCAGCTGATGAATGGGGTTTCAGTCTTATTAGCTTCCCAGCTGCTTTGCATATTATCTGAAAAAATAAGTTTTTCTTCATGCTTCTTCTCAGGGGATTACAAGAAATCTCAGCTTGGCTCCCAGACAAGTGTCATATCTCAGCCAAAAGTAGTTTAAGATCAAATTGCTAAAGCAACCACTTCATCATAGGGAGGCAAGGATGGCCTTCCCTAGGTTTATTTTTGTAAAGTACATTACTTTTGTATCATTTTTAAAAATCACCCAGTATATATTTACATAAAAAACAGCATAGTGCAATGGTTTAAGAGTGTTGGACTATAACTTAAGTCATTTCCGACTTATGGCGACTCTAAAGTGAACAAAGCTTTCTTGGCAAGATTTGTTCAGAGGACATTTGCCATTTTCTTCCTCTGAGGCTGAGAAATTATGACTGCCCCTGGTCCTCCCTGTGGATTTTCCTGGCAGAGTGGAGATTTGAACCCTGATCTTCCAGAGTCCTAGTCCAGCACACAAACTGCTACACTACACCGGCTTGGACCAATATTACAAAATTTTAAAACAAACAAAAAGTCATTAGTGAGTAAGCAGCTAATGTTTCTCCTTCTTTAAAACTGGATCAAAGTTCTTGTTCCTGTTCTTAGCTGGTTAGTTTTTATTAATTTTTCCCCCATTTCATTATTATATTTACTTCAGGGATTTATTGTCTTCAATACATGTTGGATTGTGGGGTGATTCATACATATTTGAAACTAATAATGAAAGTGAATGTGTATTTCCTTTTTAGAATAAGCACAGCCATGCACCATTTGAGCTTTTGGTTTTTAAAAATGCTTTTATACATTAGAAATTTGAACCTGGAAGTTTCAATATTTGGGCTGATAGTGGATATTTTCAGTGGTGAATGAAAATATTCAAAAGTAGTAGACATCTAGGCATAAAGTCATCATCACCCCAATGTCCTTTCATGTATTGATGAACTCAGCAACTCTTGCCTTTTCCTTTGTTGTCATCTGACTGGACCAAGGCTGCAAAAGACCCACAATCAAAGGGTCTGGCCCAATGTTTATTATGGTCCCCATGATCACCTTGGTTCCTTTCTCCTTAGTGTTATGATTGCATTTTAATAACCATAGCTGCGTCTTAGGAATCCTGGAGCTTAGGGACAAGGCACTAGACTAAAGGATCTCTGTGGCTGAGAATTCTAAATACAAATTCCCTCAACTGCATATCCCAGGATTGCATAGGATGTTGCCATGGTGGTTAAAGTGGAATCAGAGGGCGACAATGGTATAGTGTGAAAGGGTCCTAAGTACACAATACAGATGCTTTACTGTATGTAAATTTGTATGTGTGAAAGGAGGACCATACTAGTTGCAGCCATGACATAAAGCCATTGTGTTTCTTAGAAGATGGCCTCTGAGTCCTCAGAGCAAGGATTTTGGCAGTGTGTGGTCCTGAAAGCAATGCAGTAAAATTCTGGAGCTGTTTAGCAGCTCTCTGGAAAGACTGATGATTGTACTCAAAATAATATTTTATTGTATACTGTGCAGAATGAATACAGTTAAATTGTGTGTGTGTGTGTGCACAAAGGATGCCTTTTGTTTTACACCCATATTATTTATTAATTTGTCCTTCTGTCTCAATTCCCAGCACTCTCAAGGCTATAATCTCATTGAAAGCAACAAGGACACCAATTTTAAATGCACATTATATAAAAAGAGAGAGAGAACAGCAGACAGAAATAGAGAGGCAACTATTTATTTATGACATTTTTGTCCTACCATAGTTCCAAAGACCCAAAGGCAATTTGCAGGTTTTCCCCTTAGTTCTTTATTCACAACAACCCAGTCAGATAGGTCAGGCTGAGAGAGAACACTTCTAAATTTACCCAGTCAGCTTTCTGGTGAAGTGGGTATTTTAATCTTGAACTCTCTAATAATAGCCTATTGTTGTTTGTATGCCTTTAAGTAGTCTGTGACTTATGGCAAGTCTAAGGCAAACCTATCACGGGGTTGTCTTTGGGAAGATATGTTCAAGGGAGGTTTGCCATTGCCTTCCTTTGAGGCTGAGAGATTCTGACTTGCCCAGGGTCATCCATGGTCAATAATAATAATAATAATAATAATAATAATAATAATAATAATAATAATAAAATTTTATTTATATACTGCTTTTCCATTGATCAAAGCGGTTTAACAACATGTAAAACTTACAATATAAAAACATCAATATATTAAAAACACAGTAAGCAATAAACCATATCTCATGCCAGCTCAATAGTGCTGTCAGAAGGGGGAGGGAGAGCATTCGGGAGTCAGGAGTCAGGGGTATGCCTGCTCAAAAAGGTGTGTTTTCATCCCCTTTTTAAATTGAACTAAGGAGGTGGCCGAGCGGAGCTCGCCGGGGAGCGAGTTCCAGAGCTTGGGAGCCGAGATAGAAAAGGCCCTCCTGGTGGTGATAGACAATCTAGCCTCCGGAACTCAACATTTGCTTCCCGGCTGATCTGAGTGTGCGGGGCGGATTATATGGCGCGAGGCGGATCCTCCAAGTACCCTGGGCCCAAGCCATTTAGGGCTTTATAGGTAATAACCAACACCTTGTATTGTGCCCGGAAGCGAATAGGCAGCCAATGAAGGTCTTTTAAGACCGGTGTTATGTGACTGGTCCTAGGTGTATTAGTGACCAGTCTTGCCGCCATATTCTGTACCAGTTGCAGCTTCCGGGTATGGTACAAGGGTTGCCCCATGTAGAGCGCATTGCAGAAATCCAAACGAGAGGTTACCAGAGCATGTACTACTGTTTCTAGGTCCCCCTGGCTCAGGTAGGGACGCAGCTGGCGTATCAGCCGAAGCTGATAACAGGTGCTCCTGACCGTCGCATCCACCTGTGAGGTAAGGTGGAGTGACGAATCAAGAAGCACCCCCAGACTGCATACAGAGTCCTTCACGGGAAGCGTGATCCCATTCAGGACAGGTGGAAATACCGCCATCCCTGGGCCAGGAGAAGCTATCACGAGCACTTCTGTTTTCTCTGGATTCAGGCTGAGTCTGTTTTCCCTCATCCAGCCCATTACCGACTCCAGACAGACAACAAGAGGAGAGATGCCATCCTTGGTCACTGAATCAGTCGGAGACATAGAGAAGACTATTTGGGTGTCATCAGCGTACTGATAACCCCGCGCCCCATGCCTCCGGATAATCTCTCCCAGTGGTTTCATGTAAATGTTAAAGAGCATGGGGGATTGGAACCCTGGTTTCCAGAGTCCTAGTCCAACACTCAAACAACTACACCACTCCAGCTCCTAATGATAGTCTGACACTCTTAAAAACATTATTTCACATTGACAAACAATAATCCTCAAGTGTTTCATGCAACAGGAAAGAATAATGAAACAATGTGGGAAACACGTTCATAGAAGAAAGTGCCCCCAGGACACAAATTGTAAAAAATCTGATTCTGGATTAGTTTGGTCTGTGGATATGTAAGGAAATCAATTTTTTCCTTATGCGTTTGGATATGGAACACACATGCCACCCAGTGGCCAAAGGCCTAATTGTTCCACATCATCTCTTCTCTGTTCAGAGATTTCTTCATAGTCCTGAAGCCAGGGATAGGTGGGTGGGTGGAGGCATGGATGGATGGACAGACAGACAGGCAGACAGATATTTTTTAAAACCCTAGAAATTTCTGGAAAACTTTAAATGTTTGCACTGTATCAGTCATAAGCTTTCATTACCTTTTACTGTAATGGTACTGTTTTGAATAGTTATATGGTAGGTAGACAGACAGACAGATGATCAATCACAAGCTCTCAGAGAAGGGGAATGGGAGGATGTATCACATTGCAAACCTTCCTCTTTGCCAGTGGAGAGGGATATCCCTCTCTCGAGACCTCTTTGTTGCAACAGCGCAGCGAAGAGTACTGCCCCATCACTCCTCCAACAGGAGTAGGCAGTCAACAGGGGCTGCCTCATACCAGAGCAGTTCTTGGATCTGCGGAACCTTTTTCTCTGACAAGGGAGAAAAACAGTGCAACCATAGGAGCTGACATAGTTGTTTACTCTCTTCTGAAAGCAATGACAGGGGATTCTTTTGAAAAAGATGACCAATACATGGTTTGCCTCAGCCAGTGTTGGCTTGGCATGGCTTAGCAAGCAGTGTTTTCTGTGTCATGGAATCTCCCTCCTTGTTCAGTCAGAGTTTTTACTATCCATTCTTCTGTCATTGGTGCCTTAGTCCATTTCCAAATAAACATGGTCTTGAAAATGTTAGGATAATGGAAGCTTATTTCTCTAATCTGAATTGGTGTCTGCAAAAAAACTAACATGATTTTGAACTTTCACTTGAAGCTTCTTTAAAAAAAGAAAAGTTGCTATTCTGCACCCACCCATCCCAGAAAATTCTTCACTTTATACAATCAACATTATTGTTACAAATGGCCAAGGCCTCTTAAGATGTAGTAATTTTGTTTTGGAGTTGAAAATGTAGGAGATAATACAGTAGAATAAACAGTGAAAGAATTGTTTGTTGAATTCAGACACATAGTCATGTTAGTCTGGAATATTAGTATGAAAATGGATCTTGCAACCTCTTTGAGACTAACTGTGCAAAAGAGGTTATAGCAACTTTTTTCCCACTCAGTCTCACAAATGGGCTGCAAGATCCCTTTGCATAGAGTTGTTCATTGCTTGACTGAAGTGACTGGATCCTGGTTGAATCAGGCCCATTGAAAATAACAGGAATAGCCATTTCAGGTTTCTGTGGGGCTGCAACAGCCATATGGTCTTTGCATTTTTCTCTCTCCTACATCTGTTCCCCAGCTGGTTACCACAGGAAGCTTCCAAAGACCTCACCAGTTCATGCTTTTCTTAGACGTTTCTTAGCTGCTAATCAATGGGTGGAGGATGTTTGTGGTGAGAAGTGTATAGTGTGTATTTCCACGCATGCACATGTGCTGGAGTATGTGCTTGTGTATGTATGAGATGGGGTAGCCTAGGCCTCTCCATTTCTGACCACATAGTTCCCAACATGTACCCCTCATTCTTTCAGACTTGCTATCTGCTCCCATGGCCCTTGGAGAAAAAAAAGGTTGCTTATTCTGGGACTAAATTTAGCCTGGATGCAAGCAAATAATTTAGAAGAGGGCAGACATGGGCTTCAGTTATCTGTTGCAAAGCCAGTGAAAGTTTATTCCAATGCTGTTGTTATCACCAGGTGCCCCCAGTTGTCTCAAATCTACCAGTGCCGCCTCCTGTCACTTCTCCTCCCATTGCCAAAAAGCCCACGCAGCTGGAAGAGACAATCCATTCGCACATGGACCTTACAGAACCAAAAGAGAAACCGCCATCTGCTGCAGGAGGTAAGGCTAGTTTTTTAAAAGTTGGCAGTCACAAAAAGGTGGGAGGGAATAAGTATAATTAAAGATCTGACCATTCATGTCCTCTGAATAAGAGTAGAATAAAGAATCTCCAAATAGCACTTATTCTTCATAAAAAGCAAAGGGTGTTGTGCCAAATATAAGGAAATCTTTGGTGTCTGTGTTAAGATAATTTAAAATTAGGCTGATTATTAGGTGCATGGAAAATATGTAAGCTTTAGATCTCACCAGAGCTCTTCATAAGGCGAGATGTTGCCAAAGAATAAATGAACAAAATTGTGAAAGTGAGACAAATTTCATTTACTGAGATTTTCTGAGATCTCATCCCTTCTAAGCATGAGGTACAGTCACCCACTTGGCTTCTGTTAACTTATCTTTGGCACCATCTAAAATTTGTGGGCAGCCCCCACTCTTGTGGGCTGCACCATCATGTCCATCTGCATGTCCAGGTAAATGAAAAACCATGGCACATTACTTCTCCTTACCATTTTTGGCTGGACTGAAGGATGAAATTAGGGATTCTTGGGGGTAGAAAAGTGGAACTGTCACATTTGTGAATAGTTTTGTTTTCAACTATTTTCAGACAATTTCAAACAATTTAAAAATAAAAATGGGAAGGGTTTCAGGGGGCTTTACAGGACTGCTATGACTGGAGGCTATATAAATGGGGCTGGAGACCACTGCATCTTTCATCATTCTGATCTAAAACTATCTTCAGATACATTAGTATATGTTTAAAAAGCTGTTTGGTTTGTCGTTCCCTCTGTTTTCCTCTGCAAAAGTATCAGTGTGTTTTGCCTACGAATGTAAAGAGAGCCACATAACAGCTGGATTTCAAACTCTCAAGTTATCTATGGCAGTGTTTTTATGTTGAATCTGAACATTGAACACACAGAGGTATTGTTTCAAGATTTTGCAGCAACTCCTTTGTCCTCCTCTTCCCTCCTTTATTTTTTTTTTTTTTAATGAACAGATTCTTTTTAACTTTTTCCTCCATAGTGGGAGCCAAAGGTGAGAAAGGAGACTCTGGTGAAAAAGGTGAACGTGGCCCCAAAGGGGACTCTGGACTTGGTGGAGTTTTGTCAACAGGTGGTGCCAAAGGTGAAAAGGTAAACTGAGGATATATAACACTTCTTAGTCATTTTCTTCAAAGGTGACAGATATGTAACTGGGCTTGTCTAAATTAGGAACAAGACACAAAGACAGTCAACCAGCATATTTGATCTGCCCTGCTAAAAGTTTTTTTTTTAGTATGACCTCTTCCCATTTTCTGTCTTGGACCTTGCCCCCCCCCCCCATCCCCCCAAAAGATATTTTGCCAGCATGAAGAAAACTGAATTTATATAATCAGTAAAGTGAAGCTTCACCAAAGCTGATTATTTTAGTGCATGTGTGAACTCCAAGGGGATCTGCTTGGGATTGTCACAGGGATTGAGATGTGTAGAGACAGAGAAAGAATAAGTTACACCCAGGATATATATATATATATCTATATTTTTGGAAGGAATGCAAGTGGAGTGATTCTAAAACAGCTTTCGGGGGGGGGGGGGGGGGGGGGGAAACCCCGTGTTTTTTTTTTTTGCCATACATAAAATTATTTTTTGCTACACTGCCTTCCCATCATTTTAAAGTTGATCATGTTTTCACACTCATATTTTATGCTGAATATATGATGTAGGAGCTGGAGCTGCAAGCTAGAGTAGAAGACCTGTGTGGTGTAGACCGTGTTAGAAAGAAAATGTTAAAGCCTAGGAAAAGAAGAGGCTTCTTGTACACGTTCTGAGATAACAATGCCTGAATACCAAACTTTTCTTTTAGTGTTGGGACAAAACTGAAGCTTATAAGAGGAGAGGTTTGGATTGTGCTTCCATGATCAACATATTCATTATTTCATCCTATAACTTAATGCTGTGCAGATGTTGTACTTCAGTTTCCATCATCCTTCGCTGCTGACTAGTTAGTCAGTCAGTCAACCTTTATTAGGTATACAAAAACAACATACATTTACAATAAAACTTCAGGATCGTTATTAAAATTTAAGCCATAATCTTGTTGCCTCCACCAGAAAATTGGCCATTAGCCTGATAATATGCGGGTTCAGATCTTCCAATAAGTATTCTACTGATAACCCATCCAAACAGATATTCATTTCCAATAACCTTCTTAACAATTTTCCCCTCGGAATTATATACAATTGTGGTGATCCCTGGGGCAATGAGCCCTGTGCGTGGCTCTTACTCCCAGGGAGTCCCTTAAACTTTCCCCTAGAGTCTCCTAGGTCTCCATTCCTGCTCCCTGCTGAGCTGAATGAGACCCCTTGAGATCCTGTATTCTTTGCTGCCACCACCCAGTGAATCTTAATGAACTACGTTTCCCTAAGCACACACTGGGACTTGCTAGGGAGAGATCTAGTTTCCGTTCCCTTGTTAACTTAGCAACCAGTAACCGAGCTAAGACGTGTGTACAGGAGCAGAGAGAGACAGCAGATAGTTTTAAAGAAAGATATTTATTTTAAAGAAACAGCATAGGATAGGAAGGTATCATTCATGCAAAGCCTCCTTGCCTTGCAGGTATAGAAAGCATAGTTACAAAGTATTCATTTCAGGCAAGCTATTAGATAAACATAACAAAACCTAGACGCACTAGCTAACACAGTTCCTAGCTACTCACACAGTGATGGGATTTGCAGTTCGTGTTGAGTTTCTGGATGCAGGGAGCTGGCTTCTTGCCAACTCCACCTGCATTCCTCACAGCCGGTTCCCCAGCTGCCCAGAGAACAAAGAAAACATCTGGTTTCCCCCAAGAGGAGGGAGGGAGAGACAAAAGACCACATGGTTGCAAAAGGTTTTTAAAGCCTACTCAAGGAATGTTCTTGAATCTCCCGGTCCTACTCTCTGATTGGTCAGTTAGACCTTACATCAGCTATTATGTCACAGCTCATTAGCATGTGATGTCAGCCCTCATTAGCATGTACCTCCCCCCAGATTAACCCTTTGTGGTTCAGGAGAAGTCCCCAAATGACTGGAGGGCCCAGTCATTACAACAATGGACAAAGCAATACAATATGATGGAGAACATCTGGAGCTTGATCACAGTGACATACACGATTCAAAAATGGGGTCTGCAAATATCTGCCCCTGGTCACATTTGAGGGGTGTACATTCAGTCTTGCAAACAAAAAGGCCTTCCTCGACACTAGCAGTGAAAGGGTTTGAAAATAATCTGGAATCTTACCCTGCTGACTAGTTAAATTGAGTTGCCATCCAAGATCTGGAGAACCAAATACTGCCCATCCCTGCTTTAACCTGTTATTTCTGAACATCTTTCTTTTTCCTTTATCGGTGAGTGAATATTTCAAAGTATGATAATATTGCATTGGACTATTGCATTGGATTATTGTTGCCCTACACTGAAATGTTGGGTTTTTCTCTTGTAGGGAGAAAAAGGAGAGCTGGGTGTTAAGGTGAGCACAGCTGCTACACTGGTTTTTTTTTTTTAAAAAATGGTTTCAGAGAAGTATTGTGATGACAGTTTACGCCATGATTTCTATCATGGTGCTAGGGTTGGAAGGAATATTCAAAAATATTTGAAAAATGGTTGAAAAACATGTTTTTCAAGTGTTGAGAAACTGTGAAGAGAGGAATCCTGGACGGATGATCATCTTTGCAGTTTGGGACTTAATCTGTGCACAATTCATACAAGGTTGCTTTGCGTAGGAAACAGCATTTTCTGCATGGGAAATAATATTTCAATCCAGAAACATTAATTCCTGTGCAGAAAATGTTATGTTCTGTACAAAATTTGCACATGGTTAATTTGCATAGAAAACATCATTTTCTGTGAGGAAATTAATGTTCCCTATACAGAAAATCCTGCTTTCTATGTAAAATAATGTTCAAATTTTGCACAGAATAAGTCCCGAATTGCAGATAGCCCTCAAAAACTGCAGCCAAATTGCTCAGTGGCTAAAATTCTTTGCTGTTGTGAGAGTGGGAGTGGGGTATGGAGAACCAGATGTGGGGGAATAAAATCGAGTGGCCTGGAATAGGGCATAGTTGTGTGGAGCTCTGAACAGGAGCACAACACATGGCAACATTTCCACTGTATATTTCTAATTCTTTGTAAACTAGAAATTCATCAAGTGAATCATCTCCAAGATGTAGTATAAGTCTGCAGCATAACTGTTGTAGTTATCCTAACCAGAGAAAAAAATGAAAATCAAAGGCGGGATACAGACCGCCCAAAAAGGCTAAGTGTCCATCGTGTAAAAATGACGGTGCCCGTGTGTACAGGGCGCAGCTATTTTGACACCCCCGTCACGTGCTAGGGGTGAGGCCAGTATGGGTGGTGCACCCTCAGCCAACCCCTAGCACGTGACGGGGGAGCACTTTAGGCCTGTCTGGAGAAAGCCAAAGTTATGCTGAGAAGCATGCTTCTTAGCGTGATTGGTATGTCTAGAGACTATTGCTATGCCTCATCTCTAGCCACCATATGGTGTCAAATCAGTAACTAGTCTTACTGTGTATGGGAACAAAGTGGTGGTTTCTAATCTGATAACGTTAAAGAGTATTGAGATTGGACTGCTGGTGCACAGCCATACCCCAGCATTGCTGCCAATACCATGACTGCAGCCTAAGCTATTAACATTCAAAGACAATGTTGTTCACCTCCATATCCTAATGATATATGGTTAGAAAGTGGAGAGTTCCAAGTGTGGCATTGACGCCTTTCTTCAAGGCAGCAGATCAACATTGTGGCCCTGTAACTGAAAACACGAGTCAGATACTTCCATCCAGTTTCCTGTATTTGTTGTTCTATTTTGATTTTCTTTTAAATATATATTTTATTTTTATTGCCTTTATTATCTCTTCTTTTTTTAAAAAAAATGCTCAGATTTTAGATATACAGTCCGCCCTTGGCTTATGCAGGGGATCTGTTACCCCCTCCCCCCCGGCGTAAGCCAAATACCGTGCATGCTCAAGCCTCATTCAAGTGAATGGGGCTAGTGCATGCGGCAGTGCAGGCATGCCACAGGCACACGCCCCATTCATCCGTGCTGCTTTCAGCATATGCTGAAAGCCACATATAGCGCACCAGTGTATGACGCAGGCACACTGTAGATGCATATCTTACAATTGAGCACACTTTAGATTGTTTGTAAAAGACATTATGAGGGAGACAATAGTAGTTGTTGAGCTGCAGTTTATTCATGACCAAGGTATTTAACCCAAGCTTTTAGGAAACTAAGCGCCTGAATTAGAATAGAGAAGCAACCTAGAGTTACTCCAAACCCAACATGAAGGCTGGAATATGACCTTTGTCTTGGCTCTTCCTTTGTTCCCCAAGGATTTTCCCTCCCTTGGTATTAGAACTGGATGGGAGGAGATTAAGAAGCACTTGATTCCTTTTGTTCCTTCTTCTTAGTCCTTACCTGTAGCTATGAAGTAGATAGAATGAAGGCCTGAGTTGATTCTCCTCTCAGTCCAAGATGGTGGATAGAAGGGACAGGGAAGCAATGTCCAGATTGTAGGAAGCATTTCAATGCAGATAGAAATTTATGTGTTGGAATAAGGAAGAATTAAAATGTACATATAATTAATTATCTGCTGATACATAATGGATGAAAGCAGGAAGGTCCACCTAGCAATGAGAGCCAATAAAGGGAATTAGTGGATCATTTAGTCTCTGAATATAAGACATTAATGAGAGCCAGCATGGAGGAGTGGTTTGAGTGTTGGGCTACGAGACCCAGAATCCTCTAGAGACCCAGAGTCATCCCCTTTCAGCCATGGAGACCCACTGGGTGATCTTGGGTGAGTCACACTCTTTCAGCCTCAGAGAAAGGCAAAGACAAACTCCCTCTGAACAAATCTTGCAAAAACAAACAGACCTGATAGGTTTGCCTTAGGGTTGTCAAGAGATGGAAATAACTTGAAAGCATATAACAACAATGTAGAACCTGTCTACCTCCATCCTCAAAGACCACAAGAAGAAATGTTGCCTGGCTTGTTTCCATTTAATATGTTCTTCCATACCTCTAGGGAAATGCAGGTTTTGGATATCCAGGCTCAAAAGGACAGAAAGGCGAACCTGGTGCTCAAGGACCCCCTGGCCCTGCTGGTCCCTCAGGCCCTCCTGGGACCATCGTGCAGCGCCCTGATGGCTCTGTGGTAGAGCAAGTTGCTGGGCAACCAGGAGCCATGGGCCCAACAGGACCACCTGGCAAGGATGGCATACCTGGAAAAGATGGAGAACCTGTGAGTAAACCTTTCAGACAGAGGCTGGTTTCAACTGGTGGGCTGTGTTAGAAAGTAAAATGCATGTGGTGATTGAGAAGGCTTGCCTCTTGAGGCTAAGGAGCTTATTGCTACTGTCCACTAGAGTGAGAGGAAGAGAGATGAGAGTACATTCCCAGTGCCCAGGTAGGTCTGCACAAGTTACATTCTTCAAGCTCTCCATGTAGTCTACCAGGCCTTTTAGATGTCTGGTGGGGTGAGGGTGTCTTGGTGTTGATTATGTTTATCCACCTCTTGAAAAGGAGCACCATTTCTATATGATTAGAAACAAGTGTACAAAGCACTTCTGCTCTTGAAATAATGTCTAATGCAATGAGTCAGCTTCAAAAAGAGCATCTGGAGCTCTGGGTGTGCAGGTGAGACCACTGTGCTAGAGACTGAACTTATAACCAGTATCAAAAAATGTAAATAATTTTCACCTGTGAAATTCCTGCTCATAGTATAATACCTCTTCAGTCTTTTACCCACAATCATTTGAGTCTTCACATAATTTCTTCCCCTTCTGCCACTTTCTGCTTGTTTCCTGTATATCTTGTTCCTGTAGCTTTCTCTGTAAAATGCATTTCTGTGCATTTTGCTTGCTTCATTTGGTCTGTGTGCTTGCTGTTCAGTAAAATCTGTGTGTGTGTGTGTGCGTGTGTGCGCGCACACACACACACACACACACACACACACACACACACACACACACACACTCACACACACATATATGCAGGTTGAGCATCCCTAATCCAGAAATCTGAAAACCTGAAAAAATGGAGACTTTTTGCTGCCAGACACCTGCTTTTACTTTTGAGGCAGCAGCTGCTGCACTTCTGCTCATTTGTGGCTCAGATCTTCAGTATCAGTCCAGACTGGTATCTTATATACAACACAAGTGGTGACGAATTAACGAGACACAAGGCTGGAGGGAGATGGGAAAATCTGTGAAATAGCAAGAGGGATGGATTTGCGCTAAGCAGTACACTTGAAATCCTACCATTTCATAGATGCTCAGTCCCTTCAGCCATGTTCCTCTCCAGCCTCCTTTATGTCTCTTGTGTCTTTCTTCAGTCTTGCAAATACAATACATACTGTACTACCTGTGTTATGTGTTATTTGTTATGTATATGCAAATACAGGTATTCCAAAATACAAAATACAAAACACTTCTGGTCTCAAGCATTTCAGATAAGGAGTTTTGTGTCTGTGTGTGTGTGTGTGTGTGTGTGTGTGTAGAGAAAACCAGTCCTAAATCTTCTTGCTTTTCTCTCCTTCCCATCCTTTCATGTATCTGAACCATTTTCAGCATGGAGAGTATTAAACCTAAACCTGTGTTTGAGCAAGTAGAACTGAGGGTTTGTGATTAAGTTGCTTTCCCTTACACCTGTTTTAGTAACTTAGTAACAGTCCAAAGGCACCAAGGGATGTGGACTTGGAAAGTAAGGATGGCTTGAAATAATAGTACTGGATTTCAAAAGTGTGTGCAAATCAGGCTTCTACTAATTTTCTACATTTTGTTCTTATTAGGGAGATCCTGGAGAAGATGGCAAACCAGTAAGTTCTTCTTTGTATCTCACCTTTTTAAAGACTAAATATTTCATGTTTAATGGGTATCACTGCATAGACCTGTATTGGACTGCCAGTACTTTCCCCCAGAATCTTCATTTCTCTTTTTTCTCATGTTGTGTGATGCTGCCCTACTTTTGGAAAAGAGAAAATATCTCAGGTGCAATCCTATGCATGTTTACTGAAAACTAAGTCCCAGTATGTTCAATGGGTCTTACTCACCAGTATGTGAGTTTAGGTTTACACCCTAAAATCACTCTGTGTGCATGTCTCTGTGTGTGCATGTACATGTGCATGTATGAGAAATTTTAAAATGTTTTGTCTTTAAGTGTTTTTCTCTACTACTAGACCAGATTTTTGTATTCTTTAAGATGAAAAAAAAATGCAAACCTGAATTCATCTACTGAAAATTGTAATTTTTAAGCCCTTCAGTTATATGTGTAGTCTATCCTTTATCTTTGTGGAGTTATTTCAATCTTACTAAACAAATCACCGTTCCCAAATGATTCATAATTTCCGAAATAGCCCAAAAACAATGAAACAAGCTTGGACATACCAAAATAAGAAGAATCTTTAGAAATATATTGTATTTATAAAATATATTTAAGTACACCGTTTTGTACAAGTGTATTAGGAAATGTTTCTATTGGATTATGCCTCTCTAAGGAAAGTCTTCATGGGTATTTTCTCTCTGTTGATGTGCAATAAACATAGTCTAAATATTGTAATACAGTAAGTAATATTCGTGATGTATGCACTATAAAACAGTGCTTCCCAGACTGCTGATGTGCGCAACTGGCAGTTATTTCCCCTCAAATGTGCTAGGGACTTGAACTGGTCTAAGGGTCCATCACTTTGAGTAGCACTGCTGTTGAACATCTCAGTGGGAGCTTAATAATAATAATAATAATAATAATAATAATAATAATAATAATACATTGTATTTGTATTTCCCGCCTCTCCCTGCGGATTGAGGTGGGATTACAGCAAAGAATAAAAACCATAATACAATACAAATACAATATTATCTAAAAATACAGTCAATAAAACAACAACAATATTACTACCAATCACTAAAAAGGCTAAATCGTCGTCAATTTTCTGTACTATCAAGTCAGAGTGGGAATGTTCCATAAAATCAGCTATAAAAGGTCAGGTGGATAGCCCCGCCGGAAGAGATCCGTCTTAAGTGCCTTATTAAACGCTTCTAAGGTGGTAATGAGATGGATCTCTTCCGGCAAGTTGTTCCATAATTTAGGGGCTGCGGCTGTAAACGCTTTATGGGAAGTTGTAGTATTAGATACAGATTCTGTTCTTTCTGATCTTGGACAAATAAACTTGATGGGAAACCAGAATACTACTCTGGGTAATACTGCTCTTAGGAGCACAATCATCTTGATGCAGCTTTTATTTGCCTTCTATACTAAGTATGTATGCTGGTGCTATTTTTGTGTCTGTGTGTAAACGAAATATTATAGGTCCTTCATAGAATCATAGAATCGTAGAGTTGGAAGAGACCACTAGGGCCATCCAGTCCAACCCCCTGCCATGCAGGAAATCCAAATCAAAGCATCCCTGACAGATGGCCATCCAGCCTCTGTTTAAAGACCTCCAAGGAAGGAGACTCTATCACCTTCCGAGGAAGTGCATTCCACTGTCGAACAGCCCTTACTGTCAGGAAGTTCCTCCTAATGTTGAGGTGGAATCTCTTTTCCTGTAGCTTGCATCCATTGTTCCGGGTTCTGTTCTCTGGAGCAACAGAAAACAAGCTTGCTCCCTCCTCAACATGACAGCCTTTCAAATATTTAAACAGGGCTATCATATCACCTCTTAACCTTCTTTTCTCCAAGCTAAACATCCCCAGCTCCCTAAGTCGTTCCTCATAGGGCATGGTTTCCAGACCTTTCACGATTTTAGTTGCCCTCCTTTGGACACGTTCCAGTTTCTCAATGTCCTTTTTGAATTGTGGTGCCCAGAACTGGACACAATATTCCAAGTGGGGCCTGACCAAAGCAGAATATAGTGGCACTATTACTTCTCTTGATCTAGACACTATACTTCTATTGATGCAGCCTAAAATAGCATTGACCTTTTTAGCTGCCGCATCACACTGTTGACTCATGTTCAACTTGTGGTCTACTTGGATTCCTAGATCCCTTTCACACATAGTTTCATTCAGCCAGGTGTCTCCAATCCTATATTTGTGCATTTTATTTTTCTGCCCTAAGTGCAATACCTTACATTTCTCCGTGTTGAATTTCATTTTGTTAGCTTTGGCCCAGTTTTCTAGTCTGTTCAGGTCATTTTGAATGTTGATCCTGTCCTCTGGAGTATTAGCTATTCCTCCTAATTTGGTGTCATCTACAAATTTGATAAGTATGCTCCCAATTCTGTCATCCAGGTCATTGATAAAGATGTTGAATAGCACTGGGCCCAGGACAGAGCCCTGTGGGACCCCACTGGTCACTTCTCTCCAGGATGAAAAGGAGCCATTGTTGAGCACCCTTTGGGTTCAGCCGGTCAACCAGTTACAAATCCATGTAACAGTTACCTTGTCTAGTCTACATTTTACAAGCTTGTTTGCAAGAATGTCATGGGAAACCTTGCCAAAGGCCTTACTGAAATCAAGATATACTATATCCACAGCATTCCCTTCATCTACCAAGCTGGTAATTTTATCAAAGAAAGAGATTAGATTTGTCTGGCATGACATGTTTCTCTGAAACCCATGTTGACTTTTTGTGATTATGGAATTGCCATCTAGATGTTCACAAACTCTTTGTTTAATGATCTATCTGCTCTAGAATCTTTCCTGGTATTGATGTCAGACTAACTGGACGATAATTGTTGGGATCCTCTTTTTTCCCCTTTTTGAAGATGGGGACAACGTTTGCCCTCCTCCAGTCTGCTGGAATTTCTCCTGTTTTCCAGGAGTTTTCAAATATGATTGCCAATGGCTCCAATATTACATTTGCCAGTTCTTTTAATACCCTTGGATGGAGTTCATCTGGTCCTGGACTTAAATATATCTAGATTAACAAGGTGTTCCTCTTCTATCTCTTTACTTATTCTGTACTGAAATTCCCCTATTCTTTCCTCTGTTCCATTATCCTCAGGTTGAGCACCCTTTGCCTTTTTTGAGAAGACTGAGGCAAAGAAGGTATTGAGTAATTCCGCCTTTTCTCTGTCCCCTGTTAAAATTTTGCCATCTTCTCCATGCAGTGGCCCTACCATTTCCTTCTTCTTCTTTTTGCTGCGGACATATCCAAAAAAGCCCTTTTTCTTGTTCTTAACCTCTCAAGCAAGTCTGAGTTCATTCTGTGCTTTAGCTTTTCTGACTTTACAATATTGATCATGTTACTTATTTCCCTCACAGGGTGATGTTGGTCCCCAAGGATTCCCTGGGACCCCGGGTGAACCTGGCCAGAAAGGTGAAAAGGTATGAGTTGTGGGGTCACATGGACATAACTTGATTTGTTCTCATTGAATGCTCAAATGTGGTGGACATCAGCACTTTCTGAGCAACACTGAATCTGTGGCTGCTTTTTGGGTGTTTGTGGCCAATGTTCTCAGTTCCATCACTTGCTCTCTACATCTAGGGTGATTCGATCATTGGCGCAAGAGGTCCTCCTGGACCACCAGGACCACCTGGGCAGCCTGGATTCGGTTCTAAATTGGATAAGTTGGTAAGTTCAATGTAGTCTCAATAAAAGCATGGGAAGGTGTGTGTTTTTGTAAACTGCTTAGAGAGTGCTAGTTCACTGATAAGCTGTATAGGAATGTTCTTGCTATTCCTATTGCTATTTGTGTTGTCACAAGACAGTGTTGTCACTCTGCTCTGGGTGACTGTTAGGAAATGCTGAAATATTATACCACCAGTGCAACTAATTTTACCTTTCTATAGGGACAAAATTATCTCCTTTTCCCAACACCAAGTCTTTCAATATTTATTTGTTGAATCTGTTCTTTTTTATTATTTTTTTTTATTTTTAGTTACCAAATAAAACTCTTTTCATTCATCCAGGACTTCAAGATTTTGATTTCTGTCCTGTTTTATTTCCATCCTGCTTTATTATCTGCTATCTTCTTACATGTCTTCACTATTTTTTTTGTGTGTTTTAAGCCAAAAAATTGCAGAATAAGTGTTGAAATAAATAAATACTGAACAATTTGGGGGGGGGGGGGAGGAGGTGTGCTCTCCCCATCTTATTAGCATGGCCTGTGCAGCACCTATGTCTCTCTCATTTGGGGTAGCCCTGAGTGCTTAGAGTTGTGGATCTTTCTTATCCCAAGGAAGCCAAACTTGGTCAGACTTGGTTGAGACGCACTTTTTTGTCCTACCTGTATTTGGTCTTGATAACACTGAGCACTTTTATATCCTTTTCTTCCCCAGACATTTATAGATATGGAAGGCTCTGGCTTTGGAGGTGATTTGGAAAATGTACGAGTAAGTATATAAGCCATATGGGTGTTGCTTTCACTGGGCTTCTCCTTGGGAATGCATAGTGCTGTGTGCCCACTAAGTAGCTCTTGTCAGTTCAGTTGGGTCTGTGGGGGGCTCCATTGGGTGATGTATTCACGCTTAGAAATAAGTCACATGTCCTGTTTGCTATGTTTTAGGGCCCTAGAGGACCACCTGGTCCACCAGGACCACCTGGGGTGCCTGGCTTGCCAGGACAGCCTGGACGATTTGGGACAAATGGGACAGACCTTCCAGGACCACCTGGGCTACCTGGAGTGCCAGGCAGAGATGGTAGCCCAGGACTTCCAGGGCCTGCTGTAAGTAAAATGGAGGTACTTGTGTTAATGGGAACTGACAGAAACTAAGAATCTTGACTCCAAAAGCTGCTCATTTCCTTCCACTATCATCTTGCAGATTCAGAATTTACTTCAAGTACAGTTTCACATATTGCTTTATTGACTGTTGTGGGGTTGCTGGAGTTTGACCATTAAAGATCCTGTCTTGTTGCCCTGCTCCCTTAAAGGTATTGTACAAGATAGGTTATCTGTGTTGCGTTCATGCAGTCTTCCCCAACCTGATGTCCTCCAGAGGTATTGGATTATTAATTTGGACAAACCACCAGATACTTATGCTGGCTGTGGGATTCTGGGAGATAGAAACCAACACTTATGGGGGACACCATGTTGAGGAAGGCTGTATTAGCAGCATTTCCAAAGAATATTTGGAATGTGGCTTTTCCTGACTGATAGAAGGAAACAATTGAATATTCTAGGAGGATAAAGCCTAGGAGTTGATAATAACAAATAGAGAAGTGCCCTTATGCATATGGATATGTGTGTTCTCATACACCTATGCATGCACAGAGTTTCCTTGCCTCTCCTCTTTGATCTTGAGTTATTTCTCGCTCTCTAATTTTGACTAATTACCCCTGCAAAAGCTGAGCCTGATGCTATGAAAAAACGGCTATCATGCTATATTAACATATGAGATGTAGTTCTACTCAAACAAAAATTAAGTAAAGTGCTTTTTTTTAAACTCAGGGCTAGGAAATCCTTTTCAATCAAGGACTGAATTCTCCTAGGAGGAATCTTTCAAAAACCAGAGCATACCACAAAATATTCTCCCTTAAGAATCATAACCACCCCACAACCTTCCTCCCTTTTTCATACACATTCATTCTCACTCCCCCATTCCCTTACCTCCTTCTGTACTTAGCCACATTCCTCTGTTGTCATTTCCTTTCTTGCCCACCAATTTAGCCATTTATAAAAAGCTTTCATTGGTGCCAATGGGAATTGTTTAAAAGTCCAATCATATCAGGGTGAGGGCATTAGCATCGTGGTGCATTTCCCCCTTTTAAACCTTTTCCTTAAGTACTACCCTGTGGAAATCCTTTCCTCTCCATGGACATTGTGCTTTTAAAACTCTCCTACTGGCACCAAGCATTTTTCAAAAGCCTAGTTAATGAATGCAAACTATTTTGCTGGCAATTGCAAAAAGACTTCTTAGGCCCCATTCAGACTGGCATCAAAAATCTGGAAGGAACTGGGCTGATTCGGATGCCCCTCCCCCGAATCTCTCCGTTAGCAAGTGCCCACTACAAAAAGAGGGGCATTTTAAATCGAATGCATTCTGTGCCTGCTGTGAAGGCGCCTGCTGTCAATCAAGCGATCGTCATGGTGACGTTTTTGCAGGGGCATCGGAGGTGTCCTCCCCCTCCTTTTTTTAAAGAGCCATGCACAAAATGCCCCAAGTGTCAATTTTTTTTAAACCTCTTTTTTGTGTGTTGCGTGTATATGTGGGCATTTGGGTCAGTTCTGTCCCGTCCCCATTTTCAATCCCATGCAAGCTAATGCATCCCCCACTCCTTGCCCCCCAGAATAATAATAATAATAATAATAATAATAATAATAATAAATTCCTCACCTCAGAAATGCCAGTAAAGGATGCAATTGCCATGCATTCCTTTCTCTCTCTCTCTCTCTCTCTCTCTCTCTCTCTCTCTCTTTTTTTTTTTTTTTGCTTTTAAAAGCAATTCAGGGCTGCCTCTGATTCAGTAGCAAAAGCATGTATCATTATCTAATTGACAAGAGCAAAAATGTAACATTCCGATTGTAAAAGTCTAGCCCTTTGCAACATTTGTAACATTCCCCTTTGCTTGAAGCGAGCAGAGAAACCCCTTGCACAAGCTGCTAGCCCTGCTCTATCTGCCTCAAGGAAAAAAATCATGCGCATATTTGGTCAAAAATAATTTTAAAAAAATATGAAAAGGGGGAGGTGCCTGATGTGAGCTCCGTTCGTACCCTGCCTTTGACCTGACCTGACCTGACCCTTTTCCTCCTGCTAAGGAGCTTTGCCATTGCCTTCCACTGAGGCTGAGAGAGTGTGACCTGTTCAGTTCCAACTAAAGTAGACCCAGGGAATCAATTGGGAATAAAATGGAAATGCAGCGCAGGCATTCCTGTAGCATCCTCATATAACACAAATAATAAGAATAATAATAATCCAGGAGCAAGAGGAAAGTAGAACAAGCAAGCACCCAAAAAATAATGCGCATAAGTTGTCAAAAGAGGCTGATTTCCCTACATGCCCCAGCTTGGACCCACAGCCCTACTTCCCTGGGCAATCCTCCTTCCTTCCAACCCTCTCCTCCCTTTGAGCTTTCTCCACCACCCCCACCTCCCTCTGACAATAATCCAGGTGCAAGAGGGAATGAAAGTAGAACAAGCAGCCTGATTTCCCTACATGCCCCAGCGCAGCCCCACAACCCAATTAACCCTGGAAATCCTCCTCCTCCTCCCTCCTTCAGACCCTCTCCTTCCTTGGGGATGCCCCCAGCTCCTTCATCCTCCTCCTCCTCCTGCTCCATTTTAGGATCCCCTCCATGGCTCCCTTCCTCCCACGGCCCCTTTCTCCTCCTCTTCCTCCTCCTCCTTCATCACTTTCTCCACCCCCACCTCTCTCTGACAGATTTCTGCAGCCCAAAAGTCACCCCTGATTTCCCCCTTTCTCCTCTCACCCCTTGCATCCAGCGATTCCCCTTTTTTCGGCTCTTTCCTCCTCCTCCCCCTCCCTTCTAATGATGGGAGGGAATGCTCTGATCTCTGCCCGCCCCCTGACCCTAATCCCTCCCTAATTTGCCTCGAACATGATCGAGGGCAAGTTCATATTTCGCGGAACCGGGTCTTTGGAGAAAAGACGGATTTTAGCCCGAATCTGGATACCCCGGGGTAAGGGGCATTTCCTTGTGCAAGCCTCAACATGGATTGTGACAGAATCGGGCCCAATATGAACTTCACGTGCAAGAATCGCTTTCAAAACCGATGTAAAAGGTAATGTGAATGGCCTCTTAGCTTTCCTTTTCTGATGTTTTCCAGGGCCCTCTTGGTCCTCCAGGAAGGGATGGGATATCTGGACAGCCAGGATTGAAAGGAGAAAAGGTAAGTATCTCTCTTTTGTGCAAGTTCCTTTTGCTAAATTACGGCAGTGAACTCATAGGGAAACCATGAGATAGTAGCCTGCCTCTGACCAGTTTTGACCTTGTGAAAAATTATGGCAGCATCAAAACCCCAAACCCCTAATTTCCCTTCTTTGCTGTTTCCAGGGTGAACCAGGTGAATTAGGCCTCCCAGGAGCCCCGGGACCTAAGGTAACATAGTTCACTTTCTACAGAAATTATTATAGTAACATTGTCTCTTTTTGACTTGGCAACAATATTCAATGTGAGACTTTTTACTCTGCAGTTAACCTTTAGCCATTCTACAGTTTATTTTTAATTAATTTCTTTCTGCAGAGCACTTCTGTATGATAACTATAAACTATTTTCTTTTGAAATTCATTTCATATATTGCAGAGGGTCACTGAAGCCCATTTCAATCTACTGAATGGCGCGTGTGCACTGCACCACCATGAGCATGACCCCCATTCTGTTGAATAGGGCTTGAGTTTATGCAGTATTTGCCTTATGCAGGGGGGTGGGGCCTGAAATGGATCCACACATAAGGCAAGGCTCCACTGTAGTACAGTTAGCATTTCAACCCTATGGAGATGTACTGTGACACTGTAACAAAAGCTGCAGCTTTCAGTGTTTTGTGTTTTATTTGTGTTTGTATAACATCTTATGACATTCAGAAGAACACATGCAGTCTGAAAGTGGGGACAGGTGAGGCTGCCCAGGATTTTGCCCCCCTCCCAAATTTCCCTCCTGTGTTTCCCCAGTTCCTTCAGTTCCTGATCTTGAGATATTCACTGAACATGGGATAAGTAGGTTTCCATATATAGTATTGTGAATGTGAGTAAAGAGCACCACATGATCCAAGTCCCCAACTGTGTGGGCCATCTCATCATGTTCAGCTTTTGGATTCCTGCAAAGCACTCTAAATGGAACTACTTTTGCAAAGTATTTGGAAACTTCATTTGGTTTACAAAACTTCAGCCAAGGTCTTAATTGGGGCTGGCTATGGGGAGCATACAACTCCCTTGTTGCAACAGCTCCACTTACTGCTGGTCCATTTCTGGGCACAATTTAAAGGGCTAGCCATGATCTTTAATGCCCTATATGGCTCAGGTCAAGGTCCAAACTTGATCATATTTTGAGATCTTCTGAGAAGATCCTTCACTCTATCACACCACCATCACAAGTGAAACATATGGTGAAACATAGGAGAGGGCCTTCTCATTGGCTGCCCCCAGGCTCTAGAACTCCCTTCCCAGACAGGTTAGACTGGTACCTTCTTTATTTTCCACAAGAAGGTGAAGACCTTCTTCATCCAGAGTTGTTGAGGCTTTTTGTTTTTGTTTTTGGAGGGAAACAGACCTTCTACAATGTGATGGATTTTTTTGTGTTTATAATGGTTTATATTTTTAGTTGATTTTAAGTTTAATTGCTTCTCAACTTTTGTATACTGTGCATGTTTGTTCTGTGCTTGCTTTTAACTTTTGTAAAGTGCCTTGAGTCACAGACTGGGGAAAAGATGGGCTATAAATAAATGTAGTGACAACAAGAGCAGCAACTTACTCATACAGACCTCACCATTCCATGTGGCAAGATCAAGGAATGAAGGAATAGGAGCAGACCTACACAGGGACTGTGCTAGTGTGGACAATATGCTTGGCCTTTCAGGTTTTGTGTCTGTAATGGACCCCAGAGCTTACATGTGCAGAAGGATTAGGTGGCAAAGACCTACAATGGTAGAGGGGAGTGCATTGCTTAAAATTGTCTGGTGGGACAGGATATCATTTGGAAGCTCCTTGCAAGTTAAAAGCAATAAAGAAAACCTATACATCAATATACTGGTAACTCCCATAATCTCTCAATGTTGCCTATTCTGGTTGGAGCTGTAATACCGCAACATTGTAAGAATAATATTCACATCTCTGCTAAAATCTTAACAGTACAAAGAGACAGAAAAGAGAGACTACTGGAGCCCTGGTGGTGCAGTGGTTAAATGCCTGTACTGCAGCCATTCACTCGAAACCACAAGGTTGCAAGTTCAAGACCAGCAAAAGGGCCCAAGCTCGACTCAGGCTTGCATCCTTCCGAGGTCGCTAAAATGAGTACCTAGACTGTTGGGGGCAAATTAGCTTACTTGCTAATTATCTTATTTGCTGTTCACCGCTATGATCTTTGGAATAGCGGTATATAAATAAAACAAATTATTATTATTATTACTGTGGGTTTCCACCACAGAACTTTAGGATTTTCCTTCTTTTCCTGCTTCTCAGCCTTCCTGTCTTCATTCACTTTTTCCATCTAACCAGAACACTCTGCTTCCTATTCCTCCTGATGTGTTAGAGCTACTTTCTTATTACTACTCTGCCCCATTTAGGGGAAATCTAAGAACTGAGGTAAAAGTCTCCACACTTGTTTTTGTGTGTGTAAAACAGTTTACTTGTACTAGGTGGAGTATTCTTTATCTGAAATGCTTGTGACTAGAAGTGTTCCATATTTTGGTTTTTTTGTTTTTGTTTTTGAAGTACCCGTACCTGCATATATATAATGAGGCTGGAAGAAAACTGAGGATCTCTGAAATGGTAGGAAGCATGGATTCTGGCCATTTCATTGATCCAGGTTGTCTCTTTCTGGCCTTGCAAGTACAGTACAGGTATGTACTAAGCTTCTTGTGTTGTAGCTCAAAAAATTGTATTTTGGCATACTTCAGATTTCAAAATTCCAGATCAGGGATACTCAACCTATATGTATATAGAGGCAGAAGTGCAGTGGGCCCTGGCATATAGAATGGCTTGTGGAATTACTGTGGTGGTCTAGAGCAGGGCTAGGGAATCTAAAACCTCCCAAATGTGGTTGGAATTCAGCTCCCATTAGCCCTAGCCAGCACAGCTAATAGTCAGGAATGATGGAAGTTGTAATTTAACATATGAGAGACAACAGGTTCTCCATCCCTGGCCTAGAGAAGCATTCACCAGATCCTGCATCTTTCATTACTTCTTGGAGTTCTGAATATTTTGAAAGTATTTTTGTTGGATGAATACTATAATATTATTATATGAATAATAATAATTCTCCATTTTACGAGTTGAATATAAAGATTCCAATATATCTATTTTATTACCTTGGCATTCCTCTATAAGAATTTGGGGGGGGGGGGGAAATACATATTTATAAAAACATTATTGTTGTTGAATTTATGGTGTATATGTACACATTTTAAATGAAAATGACTTTTGTTATTGATGTCTGAGAAGCTAATCTGGCAATTAGATGAAAGCAGTTTGGATTTTCTGCAAGTGTAACTTTCTCTCTTTAGTTAACACATTCTGTGAATGAAGCACAAATAATCTTGACATTAACATCTGTTCTTAGCTGTCTGTACTTAATCATTCTTTTACTGCACATCCCTTCTAGTTTTGCTTGTGAAAGATGGTTATTTGTCCAAAGTTTAGCACCTGGGCCACACAAATCCACTGGCAGGAAACAGGGCAAAGATGAGTGCACTGATTATATGTACACTGAATGAGATGCTTAGTTGTGTACACTAAGCAGTCTGCAGTGTGACAACTACAAAACTCAAGATTAGCAGCCTGGGTTATTGCCCAGTTTTGAGCAACTTTGTATGCTTATTCCGTTTTGTTGTGCATTCTTCTCTATAAAGCATCACACATGCAGCCAGTTTGAGCCTCAGACTATAGCATGCAGATCAGCAGCACATGCCATCCTTAAATGTGTTCAGATAGGTTTAATGCATGGGATGAGTTTTGTTTTCTCAAGACTACATGAAATTTTGTATTGCTAAGACTTCATTGCTTAGCTTCTTGTATCTGTGTGTGTGTGTGGAGTGGTGGTGGTGGTGGTAAAATACATGCATTTATGATATGCTTATATATTCACCATACTCAAGCTGGCACTCTTTGTGGATAGAAGACAGGGGTCTTGCAGTCTTGCATTTCTTTGAGCTTGCTTTTGAAATCCTTGGATTTGACTCAGCTATTCTTTATTCACCTGTTACATTCTGTGCTTTAGTCATACTCTTTCTCATTTACTTTCAGGGAAGTAAAGGGGATGCAGGGCTACCAGGAGCACCTGGTGAAACTGGCTTGGCAGGTCTTCCTGGGCCAATGGGTCCCCGTGGACAGCCTGGTCCCCCTGGCCTGCCTGGTCCAGGCTTTGTGGCTGGATTTGTAAGTACAAGAGAGATATCTTGCTTGATATGTCATAGTAGGACCTACACCGAGATGTGTAAGATGTTGATAAAATTATCAGTTCAATGTTGTTGATTATGGTGGTGGTGGTGCCATGGTGTGGTGCTTTACACAAACAAAAGTTTACAATCTAAAATTAAACATAGAGTGAGGCAACAAGAAGAGAAGAGAAGAGAGAAACAAGAAGAAAATCACTATCTGTTCTTCTGCTTGCTGGAGCTTAGTGTTTAACTAGGGAATGAGACCCAAGGGGCTAGCTAAAGGCTTCCCAGAGAAAAGGAATTATCAAGCAAGTGAGAGACATTCTGGGAAGGTGATTCCAGGCTTAAAGGGGCATAAAAGAAGAAAGAGAAAGAGGGAGAACTTTATTTGTTGGAGGACGGACATACTACATATTTCTTCCTTCCCAACTCTCCCTTCCCTGCTTCTCAGCTCTTAAGTTCTTGGTTAGTAAATTAATATTAGACCACACATTCTCATTTGGGTGGTACTCAATGACTTAGGTTTAATTAAATTAGGATGTAAACATTGAGAAGGGGAAGAGACAGTGAAGGGCAATGAGGAAGCAAATGGTTCTATGGTACATTTTTAGCCGATGAAGCGTGATTTAGCAAGGCAGGAACTGTGTGCCCAAATTGGACCACTGCATTTTTAAAAAAAACATTTAAAGCATTTGCAAGCCATAGTTCACCACTCACAAAGAGGCATACAAAGAAAATTTTTAAAAGAAGTACATCCGTTGACTAACATGTGCCATCTGCTATTACTTAGGATGATATGGAAGGCTCAGGGCTGCCACTTGTTTCTCCTGTCCCTGGAGCACGTGGACCAGAAGGGCCACAGGTATATTCCTCATTCCTTTGTTTCACTTTTTCTTTCTCGTAAGAAAGAAATGTGTACATAGAATGCATTTGGGAGCAAGCATAATTAAATAATATAGTAAACCATATAGCTCATGAAATCTCACAGAATCTGGTTAAAGATTTATATTTCTTTTTGTAGGGTCCACCAGGGCTTCCAGGACTCAAGGTAAAGTATTACTTTGATTTTGTTTTTGCTTGGTAGGTAATAGGGAGTACTTTTCTGCTTGCTTTATGCCAAAACTACACATACAAATAAACACCCAAATCCCTTTATCTGATTTGAACTGATTTGATTTAATGTATATGGCACTCACTTTCTATATTTAATGGGATAGTTTTCCAAACAGACCCATCATTTTAGTTCACTATATAGGCAAAAAGTGAATAGCAGTAGGGAAAGATGCTGGTTGACTGGTGCTGCCTTGTGATTTGTTGTGCTGCCTTGTTACAGCAAAGGACTCAGACTATTATCTTGGTGTAGCTTGTTTGTGTGTGTGTGCCTTCAAGTCACCTCACAACTTATGGCAGTCCTATTAATTTCATGGGGTTTTCTTGGACAAGAAATGCCCAGAGGTGTTTTGGCCAGTTCTTTCCTCTAAAATATAGCTTACAGCACTTGGTATTTATTGGCAATCTCCCATCCAAATACTAACCAGAGGTGACCCAGCTTAGCTTCCAAGATCAGACAGGATCTGGTACCTTTAAGATATTTAGGCCATTGGTGTACCTTAGGATGATAAAAATATGCCACTCAAGACTTCATGAAAGATGGTATTAGGTCAAAACATGAGTGTCAGTTGTCTGTGCCCCTTGCTCCAACAGCCCTATTAGATTACTAACAGCTATGCAAGGGACTTGGTGGCTTAGCTGTTAAGACATTGACAATGTCAAGGTCAGCAGATCAGCAGTTCAAGACCCAAGTGCCACTTGACAGAGTGAGCTCCCATCACTAGTTCCAGCTTCTGCCAACCATTAATTTGAAAGCATGTAAAAGTGTAAGAAAATAAATGGGTACCACCTTGGTGGGAAGGTAACAGCATTCTGTGCAGTCATGTTGGCCACATGATCTTTAACAACACTGACTCCCTCAGTTTAGTAACAGAGATGAGTCAGGCAAGATTTAACAATCTTGTCATAGGGAAACCTTTACCTTTTCCTATGCAAGTGAGCAATTTATGTTATGTGTGGATCATGGTGCATATTGTCACATATCCCACGCAGTGGATATAGATGTATGTTGATACCACAAAAGGCTAGCCCAATGTATACCACCTGTGCTCTTTAGAGCAGGAATATAAATGAAGAATATAGTCGGGCAGCAGGGGGAAGGAATATTAGCTTCTTTATATAGGAGGTAAAACAGGACTTACTGTTTGTTTGTTTGTTTGTTTGTTTGTGTTTTACAACTTTTCAGGGAGATGCTGGAAGTGTTGGTCTCCCAGGCATTCCAGGAGAGAAGGTAAGCCTATATGATTAAGTCTATGGAGTGGAAACAATTGTCTCTACATTTAGAGCAGTGTTTTATGCGTTGTTTATTTAAAAAAAACAAAATCATTTTAGTGAGAGTTGGGTTGGGCTGCTGAATGGCATGATAAAGCTGAAGTTTCTATGTTGTTCTTTTTGTTTGTTTACAGGGAGAACCTGGATTGCCAGGACCAGATGGGCGTCCTGGATTAGAGGGTTTCCCAGGACCTCAGGTAAGCGTAAATCTGAATGCCATCTCTTAAAACATTTTTTGCTAACAGATTTACTGTAACTGATATTTTATAATGGTTTCTTTTCAGAAGATTTTGCTTTTTGAAATTAGAAAATTAAGATAACGGGACAATACAGAAAGCACAAAACTGCCAAAAACAATCTTTAAAGTCCACAGAAGTCCTGTTCTGATCTCTCTTGTATGATCTTGTATGATCTTTCCCCTGATAGTATTGCTTTCCTCATTTGTGAACCATTACACATCTCCAAATATTTGTGATTGTGATTGTGTATAGCTTTTAGTGGACAAATATTAATTGTCTTCAGCCACGAGAAAGAGAGGATACCGTTCCTGTTCATTTTTTATATGAGGAGCAAAGTGAATGATGATGGCATGCCCAAAGCCACCCAATAGATCTGTGGCTGAAGTGGGAGGTCAACCCAGGTTTACGGGAACCAAGTCCAGGCTTCCATCTCCTGGACCACACTGGCTGCCATTGGCAACACATTCCCCAACAGTTCTCCATTGTGTAAAATGGTCTCATTCCTTAAAATATATATATTTTCATCTCCCCTTCTCATTTCAGGGGGCAAAGGGTGACAGAGGGGATCCAGGGACTAAAGTAAGTACCACCTAAGATTTAAGGATACATTGATTATTGTGTATATCTATGGTTGGAATTTATCATGAGGGATTTAGTCATGGAAACAGTTGTTAGTTTGCAAGGCTCTGCTCATCAGAATTTTAGAGCAATACATTTTATGTGCATATGTGATCTAACTTGTCTCCTCAGTTCTCCCGTTCCTCAAACATGTGAACCCCTTTCTTAGTTGTTCTACCAGCATAGAACAATGCTGGGGTCAGGAAATTTCTCTTTGCCAGAGCCTCTTAATGGGAAAATTAGAAGAATTACTGGACAAGACAATGACTTACTACCATTAAATTTGCTCCTCATTTGAGTGCAGATATTTCTTCCTGGAATGATGGAGAGATTAACTTGACCTTCCATAAGTGAGTGGTGATACAATAAACCTCTTAAAACCAGAGTGTTTTGTTCTACTTATGCATTTTTCTCAGAATCACAGGAATACATGATGGTTAGAAGGTGGGAAGTCAGTCAGGTTTGGAACTGAACTCCCTTAACTTTCAACTGTGTTTCCCCCTTTTTTCTTTTGAGGGTGAACCAGGTCGAGATGGAATAGGACTTCCAGGTCCTCCTGGTCCTCCAGGACAAATCACCTACCTGTCCAGTGATGACGTAAATATATTTGTCCTTCGTATATTTTGTTTGGTGGATTGTTGATGTTATTGGAAGAATGGCTGGAATCACTTTTCATAAATTAGGCCAGCCTTTTAAAAACCCTGATAGTTGTTCAGTGTCCAAAGATGCTCAGAGCCTGTTTCATCCTGCCTTACATAATCCGTTATTCTTCGTATGAATGCCAGACACCAGCAGATATGAAATTGGCCAGGGGACTCTGGTCTTCCTTCTTCTTACCTCTGGCTAAATCTTCTTTAGCCCTCTGGATTACACCTCCCACTATCTCCAGCCAACATTGCATCTGGCCATGCTGGTTGGGGATGATGGGAGATGTCATTTTATAGTGCTGGTTGGCATAAGGTTGAGAAAAGTTGCTCTGATTAGTACCAAAAAACTAATCTTGTGTGTGTGTGTGTGTGTGTGTGTGTGTGAGAGAGAGAGAGAGAGAGAGAGATTTTTCCATTCAGCATCAACCATGAAAATGCTGACATTGTGAAATTCAATGAGATATAGTCTGCAGTTTCCTTTTTGCCAGAAAATTATACATAGAAAATGTTCACAGTATTTCTTGAAGCTGAATGCTGGGTTGGCTTGGCTGGCCAATATGAAAAGCTAAGAGGAGGAGTTGTGCAAATCTGAGTTTCCAGCCATGTTGATCCAGATGGCTATTAGCCTTGTGAATTCATTTATTGGGATAGCCTTTTGCAAGGCTGGTGGAGAAAGTGTCAGCACTAGTATCTTAAGAGAGATTAAGTTCAATCTTATCTTAAAAGCGAGAAAACAGATTAAATAAGCAAATAGTGGGTAACTGGGTTGGGATATCAACCCTAACAATGTTGTCAAGGAGTTTACAGTGTTTATCTTGAAGATAATTACATACCTTCATACTTTTGGGTAATGACACCAGGGCTCTATATTCTAGCTAGGTATGAAGCATGTGGTCTATTTGTCTAAATTACTTCCATGATCCTATATACACTTACCAGGGAGTGATGCTAATTGAACTTAATAGGACTAAGCTTTTAATGGAACTAAATTATAACACATAGGATTGTGTTTCTGATTTGGACCAGTGAGTCCTCATGCTGTGAAAACAAGAACTAGGGTGTTAAGTTTTTCAATTCAAGCCCTTATACTCCTGTAATATCCATACCAATTATATATAGTTTCTGTTAAATGAACAATAGCAGCTATGGTTAACTTAACAGAATTTGTCAACTGTTGGTAAAGATATGCAGATACAGATATTATTGTCTTGTTACCTGAGAAACAATTTTGGGTCATTAGTCAGGTTTTGTAAAGCTTTAGGGCAGGATTTAGTTTTCATGCTAAAGTATCTGAGCCTTCACATTTGTTTAAAAGTTCATTTTTTAAAAAAAAACATATAATTTTACCTATTTTTTTTTAGAAAAACATAGCTTCTTTGCCAGGCCCAGAGGTAAGTAAAGTGTAATCTCTTTTCATTGCTTCATTCTGACTTCTAGGAATAGATGCCTGCTGAATACAAGCTTCAGGAAAATAAAAAAATAGCTGCATGGCAGATTGTAATGTAAATTGGTAGATAATACTGTAGAAATTCCATCAGTGGAACGATGCAAAGAGAAGCGACACAGTTGACTCTTGACAGTAATTTCTTACCAACAGCATTGTAGGAACCAAGCTGGGGCAAGACTATATATTTATTTAATTGAATTTATTAAACAACCCTAATATAAAACATTTAAAATTATAGCATAAAAATAATGCCCCTTTACCCCTTAATCTAACTCACCATGTTAAGGTTTGTCCTTAGAACCTATTTCTAGTGTTAGAGATGAGCTGGTAGGAAATAGGAGCTGAGGGCTTGATCAAGTGTTTTTTTATCTTATAAATAAATAAAGTAAAAATAATCTTAAAAGGCTGATTGGAAGCTTCAGGAATAGAACTCCAGGCTATTGGCAGTCATGTTAGGGTTCTTTATGCTTGTCCCAGGCATGGGGTGGTTTATAAGGTTGTGATAGTTACATCAGGAGTGATAAATCTCTGGCCTTCCAGATATTGTTGGCTCTAGCTCCCATCAGCCTCAAGTAGCATGGCCCATAGTCAGACATTATGGGACATGGAAGTCAGTAATATCAGGATTCTCTGCCCCAGTAGACAGAAATAAGAGGTTCTGTGAACCTTCCAAGTCAAAAAATGCTATGGCATGAATTCTGTTATTAGTCACAACCAGAGGAGAAACATTGAATCTGTGGAGTTTAGCTTTGTGTTAATTCACTAGTCAGCAGTTGATTTGGTGGATCTACTCTGGGACTAATTCAGGCCTTTGGATTTAGTGCCTTGTGCCTGAAAATGCAATTGGGATTCTTGACAACTGTACGGAGTTTAAGAATGTGAGAGGAGCCTTACAAGTGGACCATACCAAAGGCATTTCTAGTCCTGCGTTCTGTCCACATGATGGTCAGCTTGTAGGAAGTCCAGAAGTGGGGCATGAGTATAACCATCTTCCCATTTACGTTCCGCAGTGATGGATATTTGGAGGCAAAGCTGGCCTCTTGCAGTTATGGCCTTTTTCTGAACTTTTAGCTACTACATTTAAATCAAAATTGATGTCTGTGATGTACATAAGAAAATCCCAGCAGCCTAAAATCATTCTCAGTGATTTGGTGCTTATATATTACCTTAACCATTTCTTGGAAAGGTCATGCTGTCCTATTTTCTTTTTTGCAGGGCAAGCAAGGGCATGCTGGTTTCCCAGTAAGTAGTTTTCTTTGTTACACTGATGACTTTTTAGTGCTCTTGCTGTGAAGTTTCAACTGCTGTACAATTTTGCTGCTTCCTGGAAGGGCAGCAGGACGTCAAAGGATTGGATTTTCTATTATGTCTTTTGAAAACAGGAGAAAATTGCATCTGCCATTTAAGTCAGCATACAAATAAGCCCATAAAAGCTATTAGGGAGCTGAACCTGCTTCTTTTTCTATGGATTTCATTGCTTGTGTATGCTGACTTTGGACTTTTCCTATTCTGTTCTGGAAAGGGGGCATTTGAGGCCACTGCTGAATAAATGTGTTTGGCCTGTAGAGTGGTCCTAAAGAGGGCAGTCCAGTGGGAGGTCAGGGTGACCATGCTCCAAGCCTCAGTGAGGTGCTCTCCATCCTGGAGTGTTGTTCTAGCTGTGAGCTGGTCTGCAACCACCCAGAGGCAAAGGAGGTCAGCTCTTTATTGCTGCCTTTTAAAAATTCACCCAGGGCTGTACTAGTTAGACAGGGAGCAGAATAAGCAAAAGAAAACAGGAAGTATGTGTGTTTGTGGAGTATCCTACTTCTCTTTGTCCTTCTCTTTACCTAAGTGATCAGGCAACAAGAAGCATACCGCTGCAGCTTACTTACTTTTCCTGTGTTTTCAGAACTTAAAACCTTATGAATATTCAGACTAGACAGATCATTCTCTGTTTTTTCTGAGCCCCAGAGCTTTTGTGTGTGTGTCTGCAATACTTGTTACTGCTGTTTGCAAGTTCTGCTAATTTACACTTGGAAATAAGGAAAATTTTAATTGTTTTTCTTTTAAAGCCTACTCATGACTTTATACCTGAAAATATGTGGGTTAATCAGTATGCAAAGAGATCTTGCAGTGCCTTTTGAGATTAACTGAAAGATAGAGGTTGGCAGTGTGAGCTTCCATAGACTTGAGCCTGCTTCCTCAGGTGCATAGACTCTCCACTCTATGGAAGCTCACTCTACCAACTTCTATCTTTCAGTTAGTCTCAAAGGTGTTGCAAGATCCCTTTGCATACTGATTTTCCAGACTAACATGGCTATGTCTTTGAATTATATGGGTTAAGATAATCCAACTCTTTTTAGAACTTGAATAAATAAATGTTTTAAAAATCAATATGTGAGCAGGCCTCATAGGTTTTAAAGTAGGGTTTCTATAGATTTTCCTCGGATTTCTTTTTTGTTGTTTGTTTGTTTGTTTGTTTTTGCAAGACAAGGCAGCAACTTAAGGCCCTGTCTGCATGGGCCAGGATCTTCTATGGGCAGCCTGGAGTGTTCTGGTCTCAGAACTGGCCTGACCTCCCCACATTACATGGTCCTCCAATTCTGCATGAGCTGCATGTATGGGCTTCCCGCTGAGCTGCCTGTTGTATCTGCCGCCACCACCATGGGTCATTCACTTCTGAGATCAGAACAAAGTGCCCAGGGACAATCAACATGGCTGGATGCCTTGTTCTAACCCCAGAGTGAGTCACGTGTTGCAGCAGTGGATGCACACTGGGAAATTCAGTGGGACATCCATGCAGTCAGCCTCACCGGTGCAAAAATAGAGGTCTCTTGATCTTCCCAGAAGTTCCGGAGTAAGAAATATGTTTTAAAAATGCAGCTCAAAGGTGTAATACCCTGGTTCCAGTGCTGAATATGTCAGATATTATCTGGACTGCTCACACCAGAAATGGGATTTGGACTGTGCGTTGTCTGAACAGCACAATGCGAGAACCGGGGGAGGGGGAATGGGTCTTTTGGCCCATGCAGACAAGGCCTAATTCTCAGGCTGTTTGATCTGCTTAAATTTATCCTTCAGAGCAAGCTTATCTTCACAGCAAATCAAGCAGACCAAAGGAGAAGAGCAGGGCCCTATTGGCTTAGCGACTTGATGCCCTCCAAAGATTTTGGACAGCAATTCCCATGAGCCCAAGCCAGCATGGAAAATGGTCAGAGACTGCGGGAATTTAGTTCAAAAAAATCTAGAAAGAACCAATTTGCTTAGCCCTGGTGTCCAGTATTGTTTAATACCCTCAGAAGAAGGGAAACATTGGGCCAGGGTTGGGGGGGAGTGTGAATGCTGGGGAAGAGAATTGTTTTACTGATCTCATGATGAAAAGAATGTGTTTGGTGGTTGTGGGGAGAAATGCCTTGATGTCATGAGCTGCTTCCTTGATTCCATCCATAGGGGCCCGTGGGACCAAAAGGTGACATAGGATCCCCAGGCGTTCAAGGCTTTCCAGGACTGAAGGTATGATGATGCAAAGTACTTTCTTCAAACATACCACTATGCATGTTAGAAAACTGCAAAATTCTCAGTTGTCAAAAAGATTCTTACACTTTGGCTCCAAATCTTGCTGCTGTCTTATTTCTGATAGTTGAGGGCTACAGAAGAAGCTCTGTTGGGGATGAGGTAATCAATACAGAAAACTTCAGTATTTATGCTGATGTTACAATGAATCTCAGCAGTGTTTGGAGAGTGAAAATAAAATTACATTGTATTTGAAAACTACACATCAATTTAAATAAACATTTCCAGTAGTATTTTGGTGTTGTTTTCACATTCAAAATGCTGACTGAAGACCTCTTACTGTTTTATTAACAGCTCAAAGGAAATATAATGTGTATATATTATAATATATACTGCCAAAGGGAGTATCTTTACATTATACACATTATAATATTATAATGTGTATAATGTAAAGATACTCCCTTTGGCAGAAATTAACAGGAAAGATATAGAACAGAACCTCGCATTTCCCATTGTAACTTCTGTATCTTGTGGATTTTTAATGATATTTTAATTTATTACAAATCACTTTGAATCCCAAACTGAGAAAAAGACAGGATAGAAATAAATAGAAGTACAGGTTGAATCTCCCTCATCCAAATTGGGTAATGTTCTAAAACCCAAAACTTTTTCATGAGTAGCTGAGTTAGTGACACCTTTGCTTTAGTGCTATATAAATAAAGCATAATAATAATAATAATAATAATGGTGGTTCGGTGTGCACAAACTTTGTTTCATGCACAAAATTATTAAAGATATTGTATAATATTACAGTCAGAATATATTTATAAGGTGTATATATAACATAAATGAATTTTGTTTTTTGACTTGGATCCCATCTCCAAGTTATTCAATTTTGCATGTATATACAAATACTGGTATTCCAAAATCTAATCATCATCATCATCATTATCATCATCATCATCATCATCATCATCATCATCATCATCATCAAAATTAAAATTTTTAGTCCCAAGCATTTTGGATATGGAATATTCAACCTTTCATAGTAGTAGTATTGATACAGGAGAGGGCACAGTTAGGACTTGTTGAAAGTGTGAGGCTGGAGGCTTTCACAGCCAGCATCCATAGTTTTTTGTGGGTTTTTCGGGCTATGTGGCCATGTTCTGGAAGAGTTTATTCCCAATATTGCAAATAGCATTTGAACAAACCGACCAAAAAAATCCAGCAAATGCTGAGCTCAGTGGACAAGAGAGATGCTGTCATGGCTGTAGGATTTTATCGCATACTGGGCAGTTGCGGACAAATCTATGTAGGGACCACCAAACACAGTGTTCAAATATGAATCAAGGAAAATGAGAGACTGCAGACTGAGTCAGCCAGAAAAATCAACAGTAACAGAACATGTTATAAACCATCCTGGGCACAAAATGCTATTTGGAAACACTGAAATTCTGGACCATGCCAACAACTATCAGGTCAGAATGCACAGGGAAGTTATTGAAGTTCACAGACACCAAGACAACTTCAACAGGAAAGCAAAAAACCCTGAAAGTAAACAAAGTTTGGCTACCAGTCCTGAAAAACACTAAAATCAAGACCCAGCAAGTGCAAATGAAAACCATCCAGCGTCAAGAGTTTTCCCAGCAAACAATGTATTAAATAGACATCTTGAGGCCTTGCCATTCAACAACAGAACAACACAGAGATTAACATGTAAATCACTTCCTCTCAACCAAGAGTCACACAGTATATATGCCCCACTCACTTTCCATGCCAGCATTCTCTGAAGATGCCAGCCACAGATGCTGGGAAAACGTCAGGAATAAACTTTTCCAGAACATAGCCCAAAACCCCCACAAAAAATATGTTGAAAGTGTTCATGTGACTCTGTCAACTTAATTGTTGTTGCATGCAGAATTGCATGCTTGGATGTGATCCATCATCCAACTGCTGGTTAGAAGCCACTTTTCTGTGTTAGAGTAACAGAACTTTCCATTGTCCTATACATATGATTTATCTGGTTCATATACTGCAACAGTGGTTGGAACAAGCAGCATAATTCTGAAGCATCTCTTGGCCTTGAGAATATCTGACAAAATTTTTAGTCAGTAAGGAAAGCTTTGTGAAATAAATGCACATGTGTTGCAAGGACACTGGACAGAATGTCCATATATATATATATATATATATATATATATATATATATAATTAGATAAGCCAGCTCAGTTTGTTGCTACTTCAGTAGGATCATTGTACTAGATTGTTACCTATAAGTTGAGACACATTCCCTCTTGAATATTACCTCTTGTTGCAAAATTTACATTTTGATAAGAGATTTATCTTCATTTCTGTCTCTGTCTTTCTCTCTCTCTCTCCTTCCCCCCCCCCCCCCCCCCCGCCTTGAGCAGGGTGAGAAGGGAGAACCAGGAGTTATAATTGGCCCTGATGGAACAGTTATAGCAGCTAATGCAAAAGGAGAAAAGGTAAAAATTCAGCATATTCTGCTTTTCTTTGAAGATTTTTTTTTTTACTAACCCAGTTCAATTTTTCTGCAGTGATAAGGTAGAAGACTTCCTTCTGCATTGTGTAAACCGAAAGTGTATCCCTCTTAAACAGGTAGAAAGAATGAGGGTCCCTGACTGAGTTGTGCTTCTGTGGTGAATCTTCTCATTTTATTTGATGACTTGGAAGAAACTACCACTGAGTTTTCAGATATGTGCTTTCCATCTAGGGTCTGTTGGGAACCCCTTACCTAGTATTCCCCAGATGGTCTAAGAGTCCCCTGTTTAAGGCATGCACTCACACCATGCAGTTCTTTTTCAGGAGAAGGAGAATGAATATTTTATAGGCTGTATTGTGGCAATGAACATACTAGATAAGGTATGGGTGAGGGGTTCTCTGACATGAACTACCCTCCCCCCCACATACCTAATCTGGAGTGATGGGGCAATGCCTTTACTGATCACTGGCCGGGAGATTGCAAGGGAGGCAACAGGCATCTCAGCCAGCAGGCACATGGTTGCTAACAGCTCCAGTGACTATGTCAGTAGCCCAAGCTGTACAACACTGTGCTTTATGGCTGGTATTGATTAAGATGCCCCCCTCTATTTCTCTCTCTCTCTCTCTCTCTATGTGTGTGTGTAAGGTAGGGGTGACAATCCTGTGTCCTTTCAGTATTGCAACTCCCAGCATTCTTTACCAGAGGGCTGCGTAGTCTCCACATCCAGAGTCCCTTTGCACTACACAATTATGACATTATGATTTCACTTTAATTGCCATAGTGGCAGCCTATAGAATTCTGGGATTTATAGTTTAAGGAGAGGTACTTAGAACCCTCAACCAGAGAGCTCTTCCAATGCCATATTAAATTACAAATACCAAGATTCCATTGTATGGATCTATGGCAAATAAAGTGGACTCATGGTACTATAACTATGTAATGTGAAAGAGCCCTTTGTGTAGAGCTTCTTCTCTTTTTTGATGAGTCTGAGAGTAGTGATTTCTCACTGACAGGTGCTGAAAGGAAAGGAGACCCAAAACCATGAAAGTCAGGGTACTGTTGTTTCTGAAACTATCTTAGGGCTAGAAAAGCTCTGTTTGCCACTTCTTTTACATTGGTTGTTCCTAATATTTTAGCCCCTGTCATGGAATGACCCAGACAAAATAATATGGGATGCACTGTATCACCCTTCCCTGACCCAGTGGCTGACAAATATTCTAATGAGAATTCTGGATGTTAATTTGTAATGGTAATGTTGGGTAGGGATTATGACTGTTGCAATCCAACAAAGGTTGGCAGGTTTCAAAAAGCTGCTCAAAATGAAAACGTATTTTTTCTAATCACCTTTATTTTTGTCTTCAGGGTGAAGCAGGCCCAAGAGGACCTGTGGGACCAGCAGTAAGTTACAAATGGTACCTTTGCTTTCATGCAAGGAATTTATATTGATGTAAATAACACGTGTGTCTTTGTGATTATTTTGATGTTTAATTCGTGGAACATTTAATTTTTTTCCATGGTATCATCATCTCTTTGTTATTATTTTTCTTATTGTTCCTACTTTTGGAAAATAAAGCAGTGCTTTTGTGAAACTTCCAATTTTTGGATAGGGGAACCTGCGCAAAATATTTAAATGTTTGTCTTCCCTGCCTGTTAGAAGGATCCCTGTTCAGCTACTTCCACTGTCTTCAGAGAAGATAAACTTCAAGGAGTTTTGTGCTTCTCTTAATATCCCTCCAGTTTTTCTTTTCCAATTGACATTCAACATTCTGTATCTACTGAATATGCTCAATCTCACCAACCATCATTGCAGTTTGCTGTTATGGAAAAGGATGATCTTCTCCCTTGCTACTTCTATTTGGAGCTGTAATTGATATCGTGCATGATGTATTACGCCCATTAGTAGAACTTACATTTTACAATCTCTGTCTTTCTAACCTAGACTTCTGTTACTATTTTTCTTTTTCTCTCTCTTTTTTCTGTTTCCTTTTATAGGGGCCACTTGGGAGGGCTGGACAGAAGGGAGACATTGGCTTTCCTGGAAGACCTGTAAGTATTATTATTTTAGATATTTATTGTGGTATATTTTCTCATCATAAAAAGAGTGGGAAATGAGAAGGGCAAGGAGGACATGACCCAATAACCACTGCCACCTCTCCATTAGAGAGGGATTAGAAAGAAGACTACAGAAATCAAACTGCTGAAACACAGGCAGTAGTAATTTACTGAACCATAAACAATGAAGAAAGGAAACCATTTTGAAAGGATTGTCAGCCTTAGAATCATAGAATAATAGAGTTGGAAGAGACCGCAAGGGCCATCCAGTCCAACCCCTGCCATGCAGGAAATTCAAATCAAAGCATTCCCGACAGATGGCCATCCAGCCTCTGTTTAAAGACCTCCAAGGAGGGAGATTCCTCTACACTCCGATGGAGTGTGTTCCACTGTCGGACAGCCCTTACTGTCAGGAAGTTCTTCCTAATGTTGAGGTGGAATCTCTTTTCCTGTAGCTTGCATCCATTGTTCTGGGTTCTGGTCTCTGGAGCAGCAGAAAACAAACTTGCTCCCTCCTCAATATGACATCCCTTCAAATATTTAAACAGGGTTATCATATCACCTCTTAACCTTCTCTTCGCAAAGCTAAACATCCCCAGCTCCCTAAGTCGTTCCTCATAGGACATGGTTTCCAGACCCGTCACCATTTTAGTTGCTCTCCTTTGAACGCTCTCCAGTTTCTCAATGTGCTTTTTGAATTGTGGTGCCCAGAACTGGACACAATATTTGAGGTGGGGCCTGACCAAAGCAGAATACAGTGGCACTGTTACTTCCCTTGATCTAGACACAATACTTTTATTGATGCAGCCTAAAATTGCACTGGCCTTTTTAGCTGCCACAACACACTGTTGACTCATATTCAACTTGTAGTCTATTTAGATTCCTAAGATCCCTTTCACACGTAGTCTCATTCAGCCAAGTGTTCCCCATCCTATATCTGTTCATTTCATTTTTCTGCCCTAAATGCAATATCTTACATTTCTCCATGTTGAATTTCATTTTGTTAACTTTGGCCCAGCTTTCTAGTTTATTCAGATCATTTTGAATTTTGATCCTATCCTCTGGGGTGTTAGCTACTCCTCCTAATTTGGTGTCATCTGCAAATTTGATAAGTATGCCCCCAATTCTGTCATCCAAGTCATTGATAAAGATGTTGCATAACACTGGGCCCAGGACAGAGCCTTGTGGGACCTCACTGGTCACTTCTCTCCAGGATGAAAAGGAGCCATTGTTGAGCATCCTTTGGGTTCAGCCAGTCAACCAATTACAAATCCATGTAACAGTTACCTTGTCTAACCCACATTTTACAAGCTTGTTTGCAAGAATATCATGGGCTTACAGATTGGAAACTGCTTAGAGTGCGCTGAGTTCACTGATAAGCAGTATAGAAATGTAAATGCTAAAAATGCTAAAAAATCATATTGCCCTATATGAGCTGGCCTGAGATCCTCAAAGGAGGGCTTTTAGTCCTGCCACCATCACAAGCACATATGGCTTCTCAGTGGCACCTCCCAGGCTGTAGAACTCCTTTCTGTGGCAGGTCCTGAATGTCCTCTCACTTCTCTCTTTCTGATGGCAGGTTGAGACCTTCTTATATAGGCAGGCATTTGGTTGGTTTATTTAATCACATGGTGGAATAGTGTTGATAGCGGTGTGGTATGTTTTTATTTTGCATGTTTTAAATTATATTTTAAATGTATTTTAAACTACTTTTTTTTACTAGTATTGTTGTTTAATTGTTTTTTTAAACTTTTGTATGTAACCTTTTAGCCAACATCTATTTTACATTTTGTCAGCTGCCTTGGGTTCCTTGGTGGAAGAAAGGCGGAATATAAATTGAAGAAAAGAAAAGAAAAATAAATGTCTACATTCGTGCTGCATATCATGTGGGCTCAGTGTGCTGATTCTCTTGCTTTATTTCTTCCTTGCAGGGTCGCCCTGGTATGAATGGGTTGAAGGGAGAAAAAGGTGACCCAGCTGACTCCAGTGGAGGGCTGGGCTTAAGGGTGAGTGAGAAAGGCATCTATTAGACTTCTGTGCTGAACAGAGGTCTGTTAGCTGGACTGACTGTGCTCCTTTAACACCTGGAGTGAGGATTCTTAAGATCTGGGATTGTATGAAGAATAAAAAACCCAAGCCTTACAAAGTGCATCTAAAAATATTGATGCTTCTGCTGTTGTCTCAGTATCATGCTAGCATAGTTAGTTTCATCTGAGGAAGCAAGGTACATTTTTAAAAATATATATATATGCAAATAATTCAGGGAATACATTATTTTAGCAATTAAAACTTCGGCTTAGTTACAGCTTTTTTGTTTCTACCTACTCATATTACTGTCTGCTGGTAAACCCCTGAGTCTGGGAGACAATGAGCACTAATCAAGCAGACACTAATCCTCTTTTGCAGACCCTCCCACCCTGAGGCCTGCCATTAGCAACAGAACCATACACATGCAAGTCACTCCTGCTTTCCCAGGTCACACACTATATATATACCCAACTCCTTTCCAGTCAAGCATTCTCTGAAGATGCCAACCACAGATGCTGGCAAAACCTCAGGAAGAAATTTTTCTAGAACACAGCCACATAGCCCGAAAAAGCCACAAAAAACTATGGATGCCGGCCATGAATGTCTTCGACTTCACAATCTCTAGGCCCTCCAGTGCAACTCTGTGGTCAACGCCCGACAGATACTGACCATAGGTCTGCACTGGAGGAGCTACAAATGCCTAGTGGAGTGTCCTCTCTAGGAATCTCTAGGTCCTCCAGTGCAGCTTTTAGTTAAAGTTGACCACAGAGTTACACTGGAGGACCTAGAGATTCCTAGAGAGAACATAATAATCAAATCCATGAATAATCAAAGCCACAAATCTGGAGGGATGAGTGTATATTTCTAAGAACTGTATGAAGTTCAGAGGAAAATATGGGATTAGATTCCACTTTTTGCAAAGTTTGATCTAAATAAAGAAGAAGGTAAACAGGAGAAAAATAACAAATATGAACAAACTCTTCTAGAACATGGCCACATAGCCTGGTGGCGAACCTATGGCACGCGTGCCAGAGGTGACACTCAGAGCCCTCTCTGTGGGCACAAATGCTGTCGCCCTAGCACACAGTTTGCCTGAGTTTCTTACTAGAAAGCCAGAGGGAAGTGGCACTTTGAAATAAATAAGTGGGGTTGCAGTTTGGGCACTCGGTCTGTAAAAGGTTCACCATCACTGTGTTATTTGCAATTTTTCAATATTCATGGGGGTCTTGTGCCCCTAACCCTAGCGAATATGGAGGGACAAGTGTATACTTTTTATGTATTTTTTACTTTCATATTTTTTACCAAAACCAGTGATTAAAAAGAGGGATCTAGAGTTTACTTTGAAAGGAAAGAAAAAATTATAACCAATATCAATCACCTCATTAAAAAATATTAAAAATTTGATTAGCTTATCAACTTTGTGTCACTTCTTAATATTCTTGGATTGATCCATCTTTGATCTCTATATTTATCTCTGTCCCTATTGTTGCCACTTTACCCCATTTTTTGGACATGTATATAAGAACTTTCTCCCACTCTTTCATTCTCTTACTTTGCCTTGGATTTAATTTCCTCAATAGTAAGTCCATTTCCATCATGCCATATAGCTTTGTTAACCTGTCCTCTATCAACAGCTTATTGTCTGATTTCCAATATTACACATATAATAGGCTTGCGGCTGTTAACATATAAAATTTTTTTTTATATTTATACTGCCAAAAAATTAAAATATTTTGGAAAGAAATTCACGCAAAGATGAAAAAAATATTTAATTTTAAGGAGCAAATGGACCCCAAGATGTATCTCGTGAATATAACAGATGAGGTAAAATTGGATTATAAAAAAGAGAAATTATTATTTTACACAATTGTGGCAGCAAGGTCTGCTCTGGCAAAATATTGGAAGAGAGAAGAAATCCCTACAGTAGAGGAATGGAGGTTGAAGGTTATGGACTTATATGAAATGGACAAACTTATAACATTATTAAAAAAAAGATTCGTTAATTGTTTTTTTAAAAAATGGGATCCATGGAGAGAATATATTCAAAAAGAAAAAAAGGAAGAAATACACGTCACATTAGAGGGAGACTGAAAGAGAGTTAATATATAGTTTTAAACAAGTAGTATTTATAGATATGGAAGGATTAAAAAGATGACCCAAATAATTGTAATTAATAGAATGAATCTTAAAGTTGTTGTTTTATAACTGATAAAAAAAGAGTGAAATTTTGGCAAAGTTAACTAAACGTCCGGAGAAATCTCAGGTATTCTAGGAAGTTTAATTTTGTTATAGAAACAGGAGTAATGAGTGTAATTTAGGTATTAATTTTATGTTTTGGATTTTATTGAATAAAAAAAATTAAAAATTATTTTAACATATTTCTTTTCAGTCTTCTCTTCTATCATGTTCAATAATGATTTTTCCAGTTTTAATTCCAACTTCATTTCTAGTATTTCATTTATACTAATTTTTATTTATTTACAAAAATTTTTAGCCCTGTTACAGGTCCAGAATAAGTGAAAAAAAGTCCCCACTTCTTTCTGACATTTCCAAGTATTCTTCCCTGTTGCATATATTCTAGATATTTTATATGGGGATAAATACAAAGGGAACATAATCTTATAATAGTTCTCTCTAACCTGTTGACTTAAACAATATTTCAATCTAGTGCTCCAGTACTTTTGCCATTTGTGTAAATCAATTGTTTTTCTCCAATTTTGGGCCCACTTTATCATCGGATCCTTAATCAGGTTTTCCTCAGTATACCATTGTAAAAGGTTTTTATACAACTTGGAGAACAATCCTGGTTTATCAAGCCATAACATTTCTTCCATCTCTGATTTTGTTTTAGAGATAGTGTCTTGCTGTTGAGCTATTATGAATTTCTCTTTTAATTGTCTATATTGAAACTACTTTACTGCTCAGCCCTCTAAATTTAGTCTGTCTTGTGATTTTAGCTTAAGAGCATTATCTAATGCATCTTTATATTTTATCCAAACTTCATTTCTACTTGGGTCTATACAATACAAAGCCTTGTGGGTTGATAATCACAAGGGGAGTTTTGGTTTGTATTTTTTCCAGATTCGGAATAAAACAAAATCTGATGAAATGATTATTGAAATCTCAATTTGCTTTCACCCTATCATAAAACAAAAAAGCATGCCAGCTGAATCTAAGTTCAGATCCTTCATGTTTTAACAATTTGTTGTTCTCTAAAGTCAACAATTTGTTTAACCAAATAAGGCAGATTGCTTCGTAGTACAGTCTCAAATTCGGGAAGTCCAGCCCTATCTTTTGCATGTTGCAAAGTTATTTGTTTTATCCAGGATGTTTAGCTTGCCCAAATAAAATTTGCTAAACCTCTTTGCCATTCTTTGAAAATACTTTTTACTTATAGGGATAGCTTGAAACAAAAAGAGTATTTTAGGTACCACATTTATTTTCACTGTAGCTATCTTACCTAAAAGAGATAGTTTCATATTTTTTCAGTTGCTCAAGTCACTTCTGATTTGATTCTATATCTTTTTAAAATTATTATTAAATAGATCCGAGTTCTTATTTGTCAAAGTTATACCCAGATATTTTACTTTCTTACTGATGCTAAACCCTGTTGTTTCCTTTAACCTTTCCCTGGAAAGGAACTTGGAAAAAACTTCTGTCATCACTAAAAATATGGACAAAAAAGAACAGAAAGGTTAAAGGTACAAATTATTTTAAAAGTGGTTGTGTACATTGTATGGAAGAGTGCCCCTCTCCTGTGAATATGTCCACCTTCCTTTGGTGTAATTCTGCCTTTGGTCTCAGGGAGTAGAATTAGGAAGGGAGGCCTCTTATCTGTGCCTTATCCAGGCCCCTATGTTCCCTCATGAGGTCCATATGTAAAATAAATGCTTGTTGTTTCTACTGCCACTTGGTTTCTGGAGAAGGAACTTAAGCAAAATCATATAAATATTTGTCAGTATACTGAAAGAGCAATTTCCTTAGATATACAGAGTGCACAACTTGTGCACGGTCACGGATGATATCTGATGAAATAACTTGAAGTCTTTCTGTTACAGTATTAACTTTGCACTGCATGGGGAAGCAATTCTTCTTTCTTTATTTGTGCAGGAAGGAAACAAACTGTTTTGTTTTGTTTTTGTGGTAGCTTATATTACACAAGGTAAAGAGACAGAGTATACCTTCTACTGCCCATGTTTGCTTCCTATTTTTCATCCCTTGAATTGGCCATGGATCCTGAGTTTAGATCATGGCCTGTGACAGGACTTTGGCGTCCAGTAAGAACAATTTTAGGGCACAAACAGAGGAAGGGTGATTGTACCGAATGTTTGGGTCTTGCTTCTTTTTAATGGGTGTTTCACTTTCTCTCTCTGTAGGGTCCTCCAGGACTTCCTGGCCCCCCTGGTCCCCCAGGTCCTCCGGGCAGCATAGTTCCTGTTTACGAGAACAATGTAAGTAAAGGCCTAAATGCATTTCACTCCCTGGGCAAACATGGGGGTGTAACCTTATTTAGTTCTGAAAAGACAATACATAATGATCTATCACATGCTGAGATAAAACAGTACATTGAAAATGTTGTTTTTAAAATTTCAGGCCTTCAGTGATGTGGGCCCTCCTGGACCTCCAGGACTGCCTGGTAAGAATGTTGTAAATTCACAAAGTGGGAGGAGAGTGGAGGAAAAGGGTGTTGTTGTTTTCCCCATAAGTTCCTTGGAGAAAATCTCTTTGCAAATTATAGAACCATGTGGTCAACTTTCCAAGGTATAAGGGGTCCAATGTGAACCCATGGGGGTAGGGCACTAGATTTGGTGCTTGTAGTTGCCACCAGAATGGTTCGCATGCCCACCATCAGAGGTCGAATGTTGACACCAACTCCAATAGCTCTCTCTCTAATGAGCTCTGTGATAAACGATAGTGATACTTTGCCAAATGATTGGAAGGCAGGCTTGAGTTGCAGTTTGATGGTCATGGAAAGCCACATAAAATTGCTGTGCCTGTATGTTATTGAACCCTCCTAGAGAAGCAGGGAAAGATAAACTCAGAAAGGCTTAGTGGGTTATTGAATAAATAGAAAAAACTTATTGTCTATGAACGACAGTTGGTAGATGGCTAAAAGAGAATACAACATCCCTCCTGGAAACTATCCCTCTAGATATTTTGGATTACTGATTCTATTATCTCTAACCACTGAACCTGATGGGAGTTTGTCATCTAAATAGACTGAAACTGGTGAAGATTGGTGCAGAGGTATAACATTCTGCTTCCACAGTACTGTAGAACTTCCTGAATTACCATGAAAACTTTCAATTACCTTTGTATCTGCCATATGGCACTTTCTGTTGAGAAACATGGTATTATTCCTTTCCAAATGTCTGTTCAAACTTGAATTCAAGGATACTTGCATAGTACTGCTGTTTAAATCATGAGTTTCATGAATTTCTCCCAGGAGTTCTAGAATTTTGGTTATTTGCAGAATTAAAACTGGTCTGCTTGTCTATACTGTTATGCTTTACCTTCTCACAGGCTCTTGGGGATTGTCAAGAATTATGCTCATATTCTGTTTCAGGCTACCATGGTGCTCCAGGTCAGAAGGGAGAAAAAGGTGATGAAGGCCCCCCAGGGCCCCCAGGTAAGTTTCCTTACAGTGTGAAAGTATCTTTTTGTATCAAGACTTGTCATGGGTTCACGAGTTTATCAGAAGCATGGAGTAAGATCTTTGTGGGTCTTGTCTCACTTTCTTGCCTTGAACCAGGGTTTCCTCCATAAACACTAATGCTCCAGTATATTTCAGTGCTCTTGCCTTAGTTTTGTAGCATGCTTTGGTCTATGACTGGATGGGAATCATGCAGCCTTGGAGATGTTGTAATATCACAAGTCCCAGCAGCTTTAGCGAGCATAGCCTATGGTATATTGGAAAATGCAGTCCAACAAGATTTAGGGGGTTGTACTTGGCCTATCCTGGGTTAATCAGGGGAACCAGAAAGCCACACAGAATAGACACTGTACTTCTGAGCTGTGGCTTTTCCCTTTTATAGTATAGGATGAAAAAGTATGGTTGAAGTTGTCTCTAAATATATCAGAGACAAATCTGAAAACATTTGTGTTGCCTTTTTGAATTCTAAGTTAGGACTGATGCACTCAAAACGTTTTCTAGCTGAAAATTTCACTGTCACAATGGTACATGCAGGTAAACATGCATGCATAACCAAGATGCCCATTATGTGGATTGTGTGTAGACCAGACCACATCTGTAAAGATGACTTGGTTCTTAGGAACTAGCCCTTTCTCCAAATATATGCTTAGTGAGGTAGGGTAGCAGTTACCTAGGCCCATAGCATCACTCTTCAAACCCACAGTGTACCTCTCTTAGTTTTCTGACAAAAAAATATGCAGAGGTTTCTAAAAGATATTTATTTTGCTTTCTCCTTTGCATTGGTTTATCTCTGTCATTTATTGCTCATCATCACTGCCTCTTTGAGAAAGCTGTGCACTTTGTTTTGATTTTTTTTGAGGAGGGACACTAGTCATTACTATTTTGGTTTTATGTCAGTTGGCACATGACTTACCTTTGCCTTTAGAAATCACTTTAGAATAGCCTTCTTCAACCTGACGTCTTCCAAATGTGTTGGGCTACAGTACCATCATCCCAATCACATGATATCACTGGTTGGGATGATGGAAATTAGGACCCAGCTCATAAAAATGCCCTAGACTGAGAAAAGCTGTTGTAAGGATTCATGAACATCCATAATTTCAAAAGTACGGTTAGCAAAATGTTTACCTAGTGATTCAAAAACCCATTTCATTCAGTCATAAACATCAAAGAGGTCTCATGAGAGAGAGATGATGATGATGATGATGGAAAAAAGCCTCTCAGTGGGGTACCTTGATTATTGTCACTAAAAAATGTCTAACACTTCTCTCCTTTTCCCGCCACAAAGGCCAGTTTCCTTATGACTTCACCAGATACGGTTCCACATTTAGGGTAAGTGTACTTCATTGAGAAGGAATGTGTACAGGTATAAAGAAGCCTGGTATACAAAATAGGGGAATCAATGGAAGATTAATACATTGGGCCTAAGGAGAGGTGTGACAACCCTCTTTCTCTTAATACATGTTTAGTGAGGCAGGGTAACAGCCTTAGGCCTTTTGGTTCTCAAAGTATTTCTGTCTCAAGCTTATATAGTTTTATAGTTTTTTGTGGGTTTTCCAGGCTATGTGGCCATATTCCAGAAGAATTTATTCATGACATTTCACCAGCATCTGTGGCTGGCATCTTCAGAAAATGCTGGCATAGAAGAGAGCTAGATATATATTCTTCTATGCTTGCTCTCTTCTGTGCTAGCATTCTCTGAAGATGCCAGCCACAGATGCTGGCAAAACATCAGGAATAAACTTTTCTAGACCATGGCCACATAGCCCAAAAAAACCACAAAAAACTATGGATGCCGGCCATGAGAGCCTTACAACTTCACATTATATAGTTTTTCTCCTTCCCCTGGTCAGTTTTAACAGCATTCAGATTTAGTGTCTCTGGATGTGGCTGCATCTCAGACTAGCAGTTGTATTAACCTGCTGCTGTGGTGGCTGAATAATTAAAGTTCATATGGTATTGTGATTCTGCTACAGGATATAAGAAAGGGTTCAGTATAATGGATCCGCTTTATCTAAATATTCTCTAGTGAGATAGTGCCAATTTTCACATGTTCTGAGACTTTTGGAAAGCCATTGTGGTGTAGTAGTTTGAGCACTGGACTATAAATCTGGAGATCAGGGTTCAATTCCCCACTCAGTCTTGGAAACCCATTGGGTGACCTTAGGCAAGTCACACACTCTCAGCCTCAGAGGAGGGCAAAGGCAAGCCCCCCTGAACAAATCTTGCCTCCTCAAAAAGTGATAGGATTGGCTTAGGATTGCCAAAAGTCAGAAATAGTTTGGGATAGTTTGGACAAAGGAGTTTGAATTATTATTTTTTCCAGAGCAGTCTGCCCAACGTATAATTTCAAACTGGTTCTTGAATTCAAGTATGTGATCCCTCTGTCACCTTTTAACTGAGTCCTCAGAGGAGTCTCCTCTCACAGTTCACTGCCTTCCCAGCCCTTCCCCCTCTTAATGCAGGCTGTATATGGATTTCTTTCTGAGCATGTACAGTAGATGCTTTTCTACTGTCATGTCTGTGCCACTCTTGACTGGCACTTAATTGGCATTACAGCGAATAATAGAATCATAGAGTTGGAAGAGACTACAAGGGCCATTCAGTCTGACTTGCTGCTATGCAGAAATACAAGCATTCCTGACAAATGACCATCCAGCCTCTGTTTTAAAATCCCCAAAGAAGAAGAACTGTGGTGCAAATGGGACTTGCACCAGAGATCTGATTGGCACTTCTATATCTGTCTGCAGGGTATTATGGCCAGTGGTAACATTCAGTTCAGTAGCAGAAATTTGGTCTGTGCTTCACCCTTATTTTTTTTCTTAATCCCCTGTTTTCAGTTGGGAAGCTCTGTTTATTACATACTTACTTGGGAGGGCAATAGCCCTAACTTGGAGGTGAAGCAGGTGGGTGTATTTTGTTTTATGCCTGAATATTTACTTATTTTATAACTTTTCCTTAGGGAGAAAGAGGAGACAAAGGAGAGTCTGGACTGAAAGGTGAAAAAGGAGAACCAGGTGGTGGAGGATTATTTGGATCAAGTGCTGCTGGACCTCCAGGTCATCCAGGATATCCTGGTCCTCCGGTAAGAAATCCCACAGTGTGGGTGACAGCTAATGCCTTTGCATAGTGGTATATTCTGCTGCATTCTTTTGTACAAGGTGGACAGAGCTGATGACCCAGTTAGGGATAATGGGCTGTAAAGAGGAAAAACAACAGTCCTTCACAGACCAGAAGCTCTTTCATATTTTTTCTTTGTGGCAAATGTTACTGCTTCTCAGCCTGAATCCATAAGACTCTGGAGCACAGCCTTAGGAAATGAAAGCAGACTCTTGAATCAAGTTTAGTTTCAGTTTTGTCCAGGGAGTCTTGTGTTTAATGCAGGGCTGGTTAATTATTATCCCCATCCCCCAGTGCCTTTGCCCTTTTAGTCATCCCATCCAGATTGTTGATTTTTGCAGCTTTTCCCTTTGGCAGGTCAGTTTGGGAGGATGAACCCTACCATTAGGCAGAATGCAGTCACTACTTCAGGTGGCAAAAATGCTTTACATCATTGGATTGTTACAGTGTGTGTGTGTGCAGAGTGGGTGTAGTGTAATTGAGAGAGGGCTTGTTCTGCAAATAGCCATATTCTTTCTTCTTCCCTCAGACTGCTCACCAAATCCTTTCCCCAACAAAGCAGTAATAGCAGGAGCAGTGCAGAGTGAATGCAGTAGCAAGAGGGAGAGCAAGGCAAGTGAGAACAGAGGAAAGCTGAAAACGTGTAGGTTCTTTTGAGTGGCAAATGTAGGGAAAACTTTTCCATTTTAAGGTTCAAGAATGGAGGCATTAGCAAGTTTTAGGTTCTACCTTTGGCTCTGGATAATTTGCCAGGGCCAAATAAGGGATGCATGTTTCTGGATGAGTGCTCAGACAAGGTGAGTAGGAGGATTTGGGCTATGCACTTAGCTCAAGGCTCATTAATTGCTTAACATAATCAATACTGGTGGTGGAGGAACCTGCTGTTAGACAAGGGATCAGCCTAGATCAGGTTGAGCAACTGTCCTACCTCATCACCACCAAAAATATATCAATTTTTTGCTCTGAAATGCCCTGAAATTCTCTAGGTAGTATAGGGGGCAGCATTATCCCATGTTTTTAGCCCATGTTTTAATTAACAATAACTGAACAGACATCACTTTCTGTTCACTTCCTGTTTAATGGCCTCCTTTGGGCCTAAAATTGCTGGGGAGGGGGGCTCAAAACATGGTGAAAATGCTCCCTGTGTCCCATAGAGTGCATTTCGATACCTCTGGGATCCTAAGGGCAACAGAAATGGCCTCAGGGGCTGCAGGTGGCTTGTGGGCTCTGCTTGCCCATTCTTGGTCTAAGTAATCCTCATTTCCTTTCACTTCTATAGTTCAAACCACATGCATTCTTTCCAGGGTCCTAAAGGGGACAGTGTTAGGGGTCCTCCTGGCCCTCCAGGACCTCAAGGACCTCCTGGTGCAGGATTTGAGGGACGCCCAGGGCCCCCTGGTCCTCCAGGCCCTCCAGGACCCCCTTCCTTTCCAGGACCCCATAGGCAAGGTGAGTAGATGACTCCTGGTGCTTTATATATTGAGTCATTGCAGGTAGCTCGGCTTTTGCAGGGTTAAAACCTTAACAAGCCTACGTTTCTTTCCTTTACAGCTATCAGTATTCCTGGACCACCTGGGCCACCAGGACCACCAGGACCTCCAGGCACTAGTGATGCATCATCTTCATCTGGGGTAAGAAGACAAGGAGATGGCATATGCCCAAGCATACAGAACAGGGATGGGCAATTTTGGAGGGACCCGAGGCTGTTCCCTAAATATATCTGTTGCAAGTCTCACTAGGCCTACCTGGTGATACCAGAAGTGACTTATGGCTTCTTTGTTTTAAAATACTGTCACAAGAGAAACACAGGAGAGTCTCAAAAAGAAAACTACGCCTAAACCACATGGTCTTTTGAATTGAGAGACCTGCCTAATTTTACAGAAGAATCCTTCGTCTAAAACACAGTTTTTCTTTGCTTTGAAAAAGAAAACAATGTGGAATGATGGGGTTCTAGGATTTTCTGACACAGAAGCAGTCATGGCTGTGGCAACAGGGTTTGTTTTTTCATGGAAAAGATGAAGTCCTGAGAGGAGTCCTGCTTACTTAAGCAGGACATTAATTACTTAATTAATTGGCCAGAGATCGTGACTGTGAAAGCAACAGTGGCAGCAGAATGTGGGAGGCAATAAGAGAGTACTGCAGGGAGTCCCTGGAAATTAATATAAATTATCATTATAATTTGACACAATAATATCATACAGGTGATGACTCCCAGATTTTGAGTTTGGTCTTTGACATTGCCCTGTAAATGGTGCTTTTACTGGTCTACTCTATTTTGATAAAGTATCTTTTATACTTATACCAAACAGGGGCTATAGGCGTGTTGGCAGTGTACAAGTGCATCAGATAATGTGGCTGCATTCAGTTGTACACAGTTAAAGGTGGACACAGTTACTGCTCCATAGCAATAGCAATAGCAAGTACATCTCTATACCGCTTATCAGTGCACTTAAGCACTCCCTAAGTTTACAATGTGTAAGCTAATTGCCCTCAACAAGCTGGGCACTCATTGTAGCGACCTACGGAAGGATGCCAGGCTGAGTCCACCCTGAGCCCCTAGCTGCTATTGAACTCACAACCTTGTGGTTTGTGAGTGTCTGCAGTACAGGCATTTAACCACTGTGCAACCAGGGCTCCTGTGCAGTGCCATAAAGACAGAATAAAGCAGGAACTGAAGGGCTGGGGCCTTTGAACACTACCCAGTTATAGCACTGTGACTACACTTCAACTGCCATGGTTTCACCCTGTGAATTGTTGGGGTTTTGTTTGTTTGTTTGTTTGTTTGTTTAGAGACGCACCTGAACTCTCTGGCTGAGAATTCTAAAGGCCTCTCCATAAAGTGCCAATCCCTGGATTCAGTGGGATGGAGTCATGGCCATTAAACTGGTATCAAAGTGCTATAATTGTGTAGTGTGAAAGGTCTGCAGTCTGAGATGATCCTCCCCCCTCTGCTGCTTATTGTAGATATAGTTCCTTGGTTATAAACAAGTCTTGCAGATTTAGATGCACATAATCAAACAGTGAATCAAAATATAGTGCATTGTCCAAGCTGATGAATGGCAGAAAAGGTTCACTTCTTTGTTTTTCTTTCATCAAATTACCTGCTCCCTGACAGCTACGGATCTTGCCAACCTATCAGAGCATGATGAGCAGAGCTCATGAAGTGCCAGAAGGGCAACTCATATTCATTCGGGATAAAGAAGAGCTCTACATCCGTGTTCACGGTGGTTTCAGGAGAGTCCTTGTGAGTACTCATATATGTGGAGAATGGGTACCAAGCTTTATATGGAGAATTGCCTCAGAGAATGGCCTCTCTGTAGGGTAGGAAGCAAACACTCAGATTAATGCAGCAGTAGATTGTTTATTTATATAGAAATAGAATGCCATATCAGAAAGGAGCACACTCAGGTTGTGATAGCCAAAATCCCCCTATCCCAGCTTTTTTTAAAATAGGCTCTTTGGAGGTGGCAGTTTTAACAAGTGAGTTTAAGGAGTTGGGGGGGGGGGTTCAGATGTTTAAACATTTCCAGGAAAGGAACAAGAGGTCTTTAAGATCTCACAGGAGCCTGTGTGTCTCTCAGTACTTGCCTACCCCTGCTGTAAATGCCCTCTCAGTTCCAAACTTCAACTGTATCTCTATTTGCCTCTGTAACACAGGCTGGTGAATGCCTTTCAGTTGTCAGTGACTGGCCTACCAAACAATTCCTTAATAAAAGTATCTTGTCTAAAGACAGAATGTGATGAGAGATCTGGTCTTCCCTTATCAGGCTATGCCCAGTGGGTAGAAAGTATGGTTGCTCTTTAGCTTGACCCCCTTTCCCAGTTGTTTGAAACTTATTCAGACAACCTTTGGTCCTCTTAGCTGTCACATTTGTAATGGTGCCAAGAGGCAGTTGATTCATATTTTAAGAAATTGAGTCTGCAGCTGTTTAGTAGTTAGTGGTTCAAGTATGTGTCTGCTTTAGTGGCACTAGTGTGGTAGTTTTCTAACTATCCATTCTCATCCTTCAATTAAATTTGAAAATTGCAAAATTCATCCTGGAAAATAAAAATAATTACAACTGATGCAGTGTAGTGTAGTGGTTACAGGTAGGAGTAGAAATAGTGAGCTGGGGCTCTGCTAGTTGAGATTCTTCTTCAGTCCTGAATTCACCAACTGGTCTTAGGCACACCTTCAGACCTTTTGTAATACGGTGATAAGAAAACCACAGTATGTTATAGGGATGTTACACAGGTTTTTGAAACAGAGAAAAAGGACTATATAAATGTTAAAATAATGACTCTGGATTTATTTCAGCTTGAAGAAAGAATATCCCTCTCTGGTCCTGGGTTGGTAAGTAAAACACTGTTATTTGGCATTGTGTGATATAAGAGGTCTATTATTAAAATGTCCAAAAAATACCCTTTCAAAATAATTTTCAAAACCAAATGCATGACTTGTTAAACATGGAAACTATGTCATTGTGACTCTTTACATTACATTTGAAATGTAACTTTCCTATGTTCTTGTTACTCTCACCCCCCCTCCCCCGATGATTCATTGTAGGTAACGGTGTTTTTTGCCCTCAGGGACAGACAGATCAGGGACCTGGAGATACAATTTGAATGAGCACAAAGGATTTCCCATCACCCCTAATGAGTTATACAGTGGTACCCCGGGATACGAATTACCCAGCTTACGAATTTTTCGGGATACGAAAAAATCCCATAGGGATTTATTGTTTCGGCTTACGAAGGTTTTTTCGGGTTACGAAAAAACCTCGGCGCTATTTCGCCACCGGAGGGCAGCAGAGAGCTGTTTTTTTCCATTAGCGCCTATGGCAATTCAGGTTACGAAGGTTTTTCGGGTTACGAAATTAGCCGCGGAACGAATTAATTTCGTAACCCGAGGTACCACTGTAGTGTGAGGGAAAATGTTGTATTTCAAATCCCATAGCACAGATGACATATGAAGACACCCAGAGGATGGTGCAAGAATATTATTCAAAGTGCTGCTTATGACTTATATGTCTTAGGTCCAGGCTAGCTGACAGATTATATCTCCCAATATGAGTATGTCTAGACCTTTAGGTCCACAAGAGAATCCTACCAATTTCACGGGTACAGCTGGTGGGAACTTGAAAGAGGGTCCCTTACACTTTGAAACACCCTCCCCAGGGAGACTAAAATGGACACCTCCTTGCTGTCCTTCTGTCAGCAGCCAAAGACTTCTTTTATTGACAGGATTTTACAATTGAAAACTTTTAACAAAGAGCTGCCATTTTTAAACCATATTTTTGAACTTTTTTTTTTAAAAATTAAAGTATATGTTTTTAATATGGTTAATAGTTTTATTTGGTTTTAATGCTGACTTTTGTATTTTTTAATCTTTTTAATGTGTAACCCGCATTGAGTACCAGTCTTGGTGGAAAGGTGGAATATCAAGATGCTGATGGTAATAAGACTGTTAATTCCATTTCAGGACAATGAGGTGTATGATAGGCCTTCCAGTGTTCACTACTCACATGGAGACACAGCATCCTCTGGATCTCAGCGCACATTCCAGCAGCACTTGCCTGTTCATTCACACCGAGAGTATAGCGTTTACTCCACTGCCAAGCCTTGGAGAGGGGATGAAAGCGCTGCCAACCAGCATCGGCTTCCTGAGCAACCTGCCATCCACCAGCCTCATCAGGGTGTTCAGCACCAGCAAGAGCCACTGAATGCCATCTTCCTTAACAGTCGCCAGTCTGAGACTGCGTCTTCGGCCATCCATACTCACCATGATTTCCAACCTGCTGTGAGTGTCCCCTGTACTTATTTTGATAAAGTCATCAGCCCTGCAGCTGCTGCAGTTTGGAGCACTGTTATTAGGGAATCTGTCTCATTTGGTCCCGCAGAAGATGTACAGTGTATTATAAATGCAATTGACTCCAGTAAACAAGGGCTTCAGCAGATGAGATCCATGCATGGAATTGGTCGGGCCAGGGGTGGATGAAAAGAACTGGTACTCTAGGAGTAGACAAAGTACTGCCCACCAGATCTTATTGGACTGCAACTGCCATCAGAATAGCAGTGGTGAAGAACGAGGGACACTTCAGTCCAAACATATCTGGAGGGCTACACTACTTCTTCATGTTCCCTTTGCTAATTCTATCATCCTGCTATAGATTCAGTTGTATTGGAAACATGACTGAAAACAAAACATACAGTATAGGCATAGGGATTTGGTGGTGCATATTTTTGGATCTATAGTGTAGAATGGTGCCATATATAGATATTTGTTTGTGTGTGTGTGTGCATACATGGACATGTACACATGCACATGCGCAGACACACACACGCACAGATACGCGCGCACACACACACACACATAGGTGGGAGAGTCCATGCATTCCTTTAATATAATCAATTCTGCCTGGCAGCAATGACTGCTGGGGTTCAGGTGGGTTTTTTTTTTTCCTAATCCTGCATGGGATATAAAATGGATGGTTGTGCTTTTTAAAATATTTGTGTGTGCTATGCCACTGAATGGTCATTGACTTTCTCATGTGCTGGTCTTCCTTTTTGCTTTTGCAGCTCCATCTTATAGCTCTGAATAGTCCCTTGAGTGGCAGCATGCGAGGCATCCGTGGAGCTGACTTCCAGTGTTTCCAGCAAGCCCGGGAGGTTGGATTGACTGGTACATTCCGAGCATTCCTCTCCTCTCGACTGCAAGACCTCTACAGCATAGTGCGTAGAGCTGACAGGAGCACAGTGCCTATTGTCAATCTTAGGGTAGGTGTGGTCACAGGCCAGTCTTAATTTTACTTCTCCTTTTGATAATTATTCAGATGGTAGATTAAGGGATGTGGTGGCTTAGTGGCAAATTCTGGTGATCGTGAGGTTGGAAGGTTGGCAGTTCAAGGACTGAGGGCTGCATGATGGGGTGAGTTCCTGTCATTAGTCCCATCTTCTGCCCACCTAGCAATTTGAAAGCAAATGCAAGTAGATAAATAGGTACCATTTTGGTGGAAAGTAACAGTGTTTGGTGTAATCATGCTGGCCACATGACCACCGGAGTATTCCTCAGACAATGTTGGCTCTTCCATCTTAGTAATGGAGATGAGCATGGCCCCCTAGAGTCGGTTACAACTAGACATTCATGTCAAGGGACTTTCCCTTTACCCAGATTAAAGGAATGCTGGGGACACAGTATATCATGATTTCAGCAAGACTTTCAACAGGGTGTCTTCTGATATTTCTGTGGACAAAAGAGTCTGGGGTATATGGTTCTACTTATGTGGAATCATAACTGATTGGAGCACAAGGAATACTCATCAACAACCCATCAACTTGGAAAGAAGCGGTAGGTAGGGTTCAGTCCTGGGGCTTGTGTTGTTTTATGAATAATGTGGTTGAAGATATTGATAAGATATTGATAAATGACACCCACAGGGTGGTGTAACTAATATCTTAGACAGAAGCATGATGATCTACACCAGGTGAGAACAGGGTCAAAATAAAATTAATTTCAGAAGAAATAGATGTAAAGTTTTCCATTTATCCTGGCTTGATAGCAGTACATGTGAAAAGAATCAAGGGCAGAGGTGGGAATTGGGCAGCCCAGACACTGCATAATGTCCACCAAAGTTCTCATCTTAGCAACCCTGGGAACATTCCCCTCACCAAAATAATTGGCTCCCAAATCAAGATTTATATTTCCAGAGATCTTTAGGGAGGTGAAGCATCATTGTAACATTATTCTCCCTCCTCCACACCCATTTTTGGAGGCAGAAATAGCCATTTTTCAACAAACAAACACAAACCCTTGAACGACCATGTCGTCATTTACCATTTGAAAAAAGAGCAGGTGCAGTTGACAGAAATCTGAAATCTAGGGGCTTAACTTTAGTAGTCCACATGAGTCTGCACTGCAATATAGCAGCTGAAAAGGATAGAGCAATTCTAGACTGCATTGGTAGAAATCTAATGCCCAGATTATGATACTCTTCCACTCTTATTTTATGGTGAGACTTTATGTAGAGTCCTGTTCTTCTCACTGAAGTTTAAGAGAGATATTGACAAGCTGGATCATGTCCAAAGAGAATGACAAATAGAGGGCCTGGAAATAAAATCTAAAGGGAAAATATTGAAGCATGAAAGAGGGAGATGGAGATGTGATGCTTCAGAGAAAATGCTATAGCAATCTGAAAGGCTATCATGTAGATCAGGGTGGACAGTTGTGAGCCTCCACGTGTGGTTGGATTGTAACTGCCATAATCCTTCCTCATTTGCTATCCTGGCTAGGACTCAGGGGAACAGAGTACTGTTGTAGCTTCTCAGGGTATGAACCAAAACTGCAATTTCCAATTAAAAGCATTTAGACAGAGAGTTAGGAAGAACTGCTCTTCAAAATGCAACAGACTGTTGCAGATGGCAGAATCTCCTTCACTGGAAGTTTTTTAATTTGAAGTTTTTAATTTGAAGCAAGATGTCTACCTATCAGGGATGGTGTCAAAGTGGGTTTCCTGTTTAGGAGTTAGACCAGATGGCTTTTTTGAGGTGTTTCCTCTTGGTTATCATGTGAAGTCAACAAATCTAACCCTGCCTCTTTAGAGAACTGCAGGATCTTGGTGGAATTTATAACTGGAAGTCATGCACAAGAGAGAGAGAGAGAGAAAGAAAGAAAGACTCTGAAATACTCCTACTTGTACTACTTCCCTGGTCTTAATTCATGGCATGGAGCCACCATCCAAATACAAAATATGCAGAAAATGTAAAATCAAGGAAGACACATAATTTTTATAGTCTTCAAATTAAGAGGGTTTTTTTTTCCTAGTAGAAACTTTGTGCTATTAACACTGAAGGTAACATTCAGTTCTGAGAAGTGCAAAGTGAAACACACCAATTAAGTTCAGTATTTATGTCCTGCTTTCTGCAGGGGAATAAACAGTGGGTTAGTCAAATAGCTGACACATTTTTCATATTACCGTGGCCCCCTCCACATTTGCTGGGGTTAGAGGTGAAGGATCCCTGTGAATGTGGAAAACCCACAAATTAAAAAAAAAATCTTTTTATCTAAGAGAACACCTCTCCAGGAATCTCCAACTCTTCTAGTCAACATCTGCCAGAAAATGATCATAGAATCATGCTGGATGACCTACCAATGTCTAGAGTGGTGTTTTCTCTATGAACATCCAGGTTTTCCAGCACAACTCTATGGTCAACTTCTGGCAGAGTTGTGCTGGAGGACCTAAAGATTCCTAGAGAGAACATATTAAGCAAAACCATAAATAATCAAATCTGGAAAAGTCAAAGCTGTAAATGTGGAGGGCCAACTGTTGTTATACTTGTTTCATGGAAGCATGAGTTCCATGAAGTATTTGGTACAGTACTTTGTATCCATAGGGTTTCTGTTCCAGCCCCCCCCCCCCCCGCCCCCCCCCCTCCCTTGAAATCTTTTGACAAGGTGACAGGGACTGGACCTTGGCTTGCAAGTCATGTGTTCTTCCTGTGAACTACAGTCTTTGCAATGGAAAGGGCAAATTTCCCCAGGCAGAGTGAAATTATCATAGACAGACAGAAAGCTGTTCTTGGAGTAATGGTTAAGTGAATACATTGCCATTTTCTCATTCTTGTCTAGGATGAAGTGCTATTCAATACCTGGGAAAACCTCTTCTCAGGCTCTGAAGCTCTATTCAGAACGGGGGCTCGAATTCTTTCCTTTGATGGAAGGGATGTCCTGAGAGACCCTGTATGGTAGGTGGAGGGTAGGGGACTATTGTTCATCTGATGGCAGAGCTTGGGGAATGTGCATTGGTTGCATCTTGTTTTACTTTCTGCTAGACCTGAATTTTCCTGGCTCCACAACTATAGAGGCATCAAAGAAGAGTCGCCTCTTTGTCTGATTTATATAAACAGAATGGACGTGTTTCCAGCTGCTATTTTGTTTACCTGTTCCAACATCATCTGATGTTTCTTTTGCAGTGCTAAATGTTTTTAGCTGTGGGGGGTAGAATTGCTTTGACAGGCGTTTTTGTTTTCGTTAGTCCCTTTGCAATATAAATAACATTTGTAGCATACTTTTCCTTCCCAAAGAGCCCAGATTAAAGAGGTACAGCAAGTGGCATTGAGCAATCATTTATCCACACCACTTGCCATCCTGGCTGGGGAATTCTGGGCATTGTAGTTCAAAAAGGTAGCATGTTCAAGCCCTGCTGAGATACTCCCCAGGCCCTTTTTACTTTGAGTGTGTGCGTGCCTGTAAATTGTCTGTCAATTTATGCCGACTCCATGAATTTCAAATGATTTTCTTAGCCAAGGCTATTGCCTTCCTTTGCAGTTGCTACAGCAACTGGTATTGATTGGTACTAACCAGGTACCAACCCAAGTACTGACCAGGGCATTGATTATGGCAGTCAATAGATTATCTGGCACAGCAGGCTCTGATACGAAGCCATAGTGTCATTGCTAGGCCTGGGAATATGTCATGCTTGTGTGAATTGAATTGGCCCAATTTCTAATGTATTTCAGGCCTCAGAAATACATATGGCATGGCTCTGATTCTAAGGGACGCCGGCTAACAGAGAGCTACTGTGAGACATGGCGGACAGATGACACAGTGGTGACAGGCCAGGCTTCCTCGCTGGCATCAGGCAAGCTACTGGAGCAGAAGAGCAGCAGCTGCAAGAATGCCTTTATTGTCCTCTGCATTGAAAACAGCTTCATGACTTCTTCCAAAAAATAAAACTGCACACACACACACTCAAGAGGTGCTGACTGTAAGTGGAGGATGGGAACCCCAATGTTTCCTTTAAGGAATGGGGAGTGAGCCATGGTCCCCCCACCCCCAATCAGGATAATATGTCCAGCCAGCCCCACAATATTTCAATCAAGCAGATAAAATGAGCAAAAAGCCAAAGAGTGTCTTCCTATGATTCCCAGCATAGCTCTGGTGCTGAACATTTATGTATTGTGTTTGTTTATATTTTTCTGCTGGCATGGCTGCTGGGAATACTAGTGCATGGGCCTGCCAGAGTGGCAGGGGCAGAACAGGCTTAAGAATGCAAGCAGTCACCAGGCAAGTGTGGTACATGAAATGGTCTCTCTCTCTCTCTCTTCTTTTTTTCTAAACTCTACTCATGTACAACCCTTGGTTTTTTCCCCCTGGATTCGCCTGTTTGCCTTCCTTTCCTTACTACCTTTCTATGACTACTCCTTTGGAAAAGGAAATTGAAGACCAAGTGGGATATGTCAGAAATTCTATTTATTTGGAGTTGACATAACACAAGATGGTTTCTGCAGAGAGCTTGGTGCTAGTGTTAATCTTTGGAGCCCCTTACTGTGACTGTAGCCTATGGAAGTCTCTGCCTGATAAGGGCCCTACAGCTGGGCACTCTTGGCAACCTTAGCCTTTAAATTTTTATAAGTATGGTGCTCAAGAACATAAAGTAGACCCTGCTGGATACTGCCATAGTCAAAACCTATTGCTTTTCTGTTCATGCCAAGCACACATCAAGGACAAAACCTAAGGGTAGGGATGGCATCACCAGACATGCAATGGCTTATCTCTCTGAGAGTAATCACTATATACAGTGTGTTTACAGGATAGCCTCCCCAACTCTCCACCTCTGCCTGACTCACTAGATGGCTTAACTATTTGCTCACATATTATTCCAAAGCAGATGAAAATGACACTCTTCTTTATAACCTGCTTACAATTTCTGTTGCTGAATATTTGACATCCTCTGCTGAAATGACATGCCCAGAGTAAGGAGATAATGTCCAGAAGTCTTGCTGTGCACAGTTCTCCCCCACTTGTCCTTCTCCCTGACTTTATGTAGCTCTACAGGACTGCCAGAGGTATTAAATGTTACTGACTTGCAGGTGATTTTCCCACGGTGTTTCCCTTAGGGATCCAGGAGAGATGTAGATCTGATGCCAAATTGCTGTTAAAAGAATCATCACTCATTTTTTTAAAATTCCATTAATTTTTTTTCTTATATACTATCCTTTTCAGATAACATATCACACTTTACTAGGAAATTTCACAGACAATGAACAGGTAGAATGCTGTGCCAAAACTACTCTCAACTTACATGGTTTTTCTGTGACTCAGAGTGCACCTGCTGGCACGCTGTTCTTTAACCTAGCAAGAGAGACCATGGCTGTTGTCAAGCCCCATGCATTACATGTATAAGGCCCTTCTGTCTTAAAAGAATGAAATAGCAGACACTGAGAAAGACCCCTGCCTGGGGAGATGTTTGTCTGACTCTGTTGACAGAGCCAGATCAACCCAGGGAAAGCTGCCTAAAAGCAGCTTGATCTATAGTGCTCCACCTGGGGCCCTCTCTCAAATCCTTATTGAATGCCAGATCTAAAATCTGTTAGAAACTGCTCCCAAATCAGTTAGAAAGTGCCTAGCCCTGACTCAGTTCATAATCATCTCCCTGATCCCGACCTACCCCCAGCACTGTGGCAGGACCCACTAAATAATAAGCCATTCTTCATAGCTGTACATTTCAGCCATTCTTCCAGAGTATTAAAGCAAAAAAGGGACTGTACATTGTGTTGGGATTGAAGGTGAGGGAACAACTGGCATGCAGACAATTAACTACTGTCTTGTGTTGTACAGCACAAAAACTGGGAGAGTGGGGATGTACTTTTTTTTATTACAAATCTTGGATTACAAGTCTGGTAAAAGGATTTTTGGAGTCCAAAGAGAAATAATATTTCCAAGATCTGATACAGCACTGATTCTTTGGATGCACAGAATCACAAGTAGGCAGGTTCATGGCCCAGCATTCTTTAAAGCCATTTTCAGGCCCAAGCACTCAGAGACCTTCCATGTTCATAGGCTTCACTGTGACTGCGATCTTGACAGCTACACAGCAAAGCCCATCCACCACTTCAGTGCCAGAAGCCTAGGTAAGGCTGATGCTTTTTGCCTGCCAGTTCTGTTTTAAACACTAACATGCAAAGCATGCAAAGTTTTCAGAAACCAAGGTGCTAAATGTCTACTTAGCTTTGTTGTTTTAAATATTGTAATGAAATTTTATTACTGGGGGGAGGAGGGAAAGAATCTGTGCAAGTCACACAGTCAGTTTCTTACTGTCTACTGTATTTTGTGAAATTTCAATGCAGTTTGTTAGAGCCTGTGGAACTCTTATATCTTTTGTCAGTTGTGTGTTGTGTTCTATAAACTGTTTTCTAAAGGCACTGAATAAAGGAAAGTATCCTCTTTTAAATATTTGTTGTTCATATGCATAGAAGTGTAGAGAGCAGTCTGCAGGCCTTAACTGAATCTCTCACATGTGAAGCAATAAAGCGATGCCTTTGAGTTTATCTTTCAAACAATGGGATAGAGATGAGACAGAAACAGAACTCCCTCATCAATTGGGAGACCCCAACAGGATAAAGGCACATTTATTTTTAAAATGGGTTTTATCGCATTTGCTTGTGGCCAGGAAAATGCATCCCAGATGCCAGCCAAGCTTATTCTGTGACTTTTCAAGAACAGGATTTCCCCATTCTTGAAAAGGCACATGATAAGCCCAGCTGGCATCTGGACTATAAATGGGATGCATTTGCCTGCCCACAGGCAAATGTGATAAAAGCTGTTTTAAAAATAAATGTGCCTTTAACCGGTTGGGGATAAGGCACATTAAAAGAGAGTGCTCTAATCTTCTTGGTGTCTCCTGGACTACAGTGATCTATACCTCTTTAAAATGTCTAACTGGCAGCCTGGTTCTCTTTTTTTAGAGTAAAACCACAGAAATTCTAGGGCAGTCAGTGTCCATGAGGTTCACACTTTTAGGGACACTGTCATCCTGGGACATTGAACATGGCTTGAAAACAAATCCTTGGATATTATAAACAGGAAAGGTTGAGGGGAAAGGAGAAAGAGAAAAGCATATGTCAGAACAAAATGCAAGCTTCTGATTACTAAGAAGGAACAAGGTCTACTCTAGATTGAAAATGTCTGTCAAATGTCTTTGGTCCTCCTCTGTCTCCCAGTCATTTCCCCTTGTAGATATGAATCTCAGCTGGCACCCTTACTCACTCTCAACAGTATGCACTTCCTGAGCATAGCAAAGGACAGGCAGACTAAAAAAAGGTGGCTACCTCAAGGATTCCAGCATGGTACATTTACTGGTATCATAGTAATATAGAAACCTTTAAAAAAGTTAAAACCATTTGCCTATTTGTTTAAAAAAAGTTCTTGGTTAATTTGTTGGCTCCTTTTCAGGTGACCAGGGGGAAAACCAAGGTTTAAAATCAAATTCACATGATTACTTGGTGTGCACCCACTGTCAGCAACCACTGTTGCTGCAATTTCTTGACTCAGGAGGCAGATCAGTGGACTGCGTGCACATTCAAGACCCAGACAGAGTGGAGGAATCTACAGCCTGCCAGCTATACATTGCATGTGTCTTTTCCTAATGTCAAGTACTGTTTTTCCCTCTCTTGGCCTCTGCAGCGACATAATATTCTAGAAATCAGTGATGCCTTGACCTTACAAGTGCTGATTGTTGTGCGAATTCTACTCAGCCCCTTCCCATCTGGGAGTGTGCAGGGAGATCCCTCTCTTTTCTGCCACCCATTGGGCTTCTCAGGCTTCTGAGCTAGCCAGCTCTGTGCTTTTGTCCTTGCCCAAGGCTTCGATAGCTGTACTACAGAGTTCCTTAGCGGGTGGTGCCTCCTGAGGCTTCCTGCACACATTGTGCCTCATGGCCACATACACAGTTGCTGCAAGGTACACCACAGCCAGGAGTGTGAAGTAGCCAAAGTACACATAGAACTGGAAAAGAGAGAAGGGGAGGGGAAGAGAGAGAGAGAGCAATGAGCTAAAATCAAAAACATAGGGTGCCAAAAACATCAGCAACATAGAAATACAAACCAGAGCTGGAACAAATCCACATAAGAAGTGGGCTGGCCCATCCAGACCATCATCCTGCTTTGAAAATTTACATCTTGACCAAGAATCCCAGAATACAGAGGAATTCTGGAAATTTTGTAGTCCAAGGCCAGAACCTTGTTAGCAATAGCAATAGCATTTACATTTCTGTACCTCTTCATTCAGAACTAAGTAGTCTAAGCAGTTTACAACATGTAGCTAATTGCCCCAACAAGCAAGGTACTCATTTTAGCGACCAATGGAAGAATGCAAGGCTGAGTCAACCCTGGAGTCCTGGGACTGAACTCATAACCTTGTGGCTGCAATACTAGCTGCAGTAGTGGCATTTTAACCACTGTGCCATTAGGGCTTCTTGTTAGTGCACTATGCCAGCAACAGGAGATTAATGGATGGCAGTACAGTAGCTATGAAGGAAGTGAGGCACTGGAGAAACAGGCTGCTCGGTCTGCATTCCCTCCTCACCATTGCATGACCCTGGAAAAAATGCAACTACTGGATTCTAGTCTCCAAAGGAAACATTTCCAAGCTCTGCTCCCTATAGTAGCCACCCAGATACCTCTTGTGGGAAGCTACCAAGTGAGCACAAAGGATTCATTTTTTCCCAGCTTTTGTCTGCCAACAGAGAAATGGTGCTTCTCTTTAATGTCAGTGAGTACAAGCCACAAGAATTTCACCTAAGCATCCCAACGGGGGGGAGAAGGAAAAAATCCTAACGTCTTCACTTGTATGCAGTGTACACAGAGCAAGAAGCAAACTCAGTTTATACTCAATTCTGCCACAATGAATGAAGTTTTTCTTTAAGACTGTGCAAGATAAAAAAGCAAATAGAGGTCATTTGCAAAAATTTGTATCCATTGCTTGAGGTAGTTCTGTTAATCTCGCAGCTTCCCTAGCAACAAGATCCACTCAGATCACAGGACTGGCAGATGTGCAGCAAGACTATGGCACAAGCTCCGTCAAACCTTTGAACTAACACCTCTGGTCATTACTGACCTTGCTTCTTGTACACTGGTGCTATGTAAAGAGGTCTACAAACAATTAATAGTCCATGAGCCACTGGCTGCCAGTCCCAGTGTATTGTCAACAAAGAAAGAAACAATTGTAGCCAATGGGCAAAAATATGGCATATCAGATAGTTTGGGAAGTACTGCTGTACATCACAGAGAATTCAGTGCAATCAGAGACACAACTACCTAGGTGTAAACTTTACGGGGTTACTTTGAGTGACTTGGCAAAGGATTGTGCTGTTGGTGGGAAGTGAACAAACTAGAAAGCAAAATCAGCAATGTTGGGCCAAGCATAGCAAGAAAAGTCACTACTGAGATTTCTGCACTTCCAGTGAGTTAAACTGAGCCCATCCACCACTAACATTATTGATATGACCCAACTCACCAGATGCTTGTAGATCTTACCTAAAACACAGCTAGGACTGCACTACAACCAGAATCTCAATACTGTATAAGTATGTGCCCCCTTACCTGAGGGTGGACTGAAAGAGCCAGGCCTCTTTTATCAGTTATGATGATAGTGATGATAGTCTTAAGCACAGTGGCAAGGAAAGTGTTGATTCCAAACACCAAAGCACAGAGTTCTTTGGAGAGGGAAGCTGCAATCTGGAAGCTTTAAACAAAGAGAGAAGAAGGGAAGTGAAGTCACTTTGGCCAGTAAGCACAAAAAAAAAAAAAAAAAAACCAAAAAAACCCAAAAAACAAAAAACAAAAAAAAACCAAGGACAGAAAAGGATCACTGTTTGGATAGGGGCCTCAGCTGGCAAGAGGCTGCAAGAATGTTGACCTCTGGAACTGGTGAAAGTCCTCCCCCCCCCCAAAAAAAAAACTTAACATCTGAGGTGCTAAATTGCCATACAGCAGGTGCTAGCAGTTTTGTGGTACTCATGGAAAGTAGTTTGGAAACGGGGGGGGGGGGGGGGGATTTGGAAGACACACCACCACTAGGAATAAGGTCCAGAATTTTTAATAAGGCAGTTATGAATACAAAACCACCTTAATTACATAGCTACATAATTCATTAAGGCAGGTACGAATGCGCAACCACCTGAGGTACGTAGTCTGACACACACGCCCATCCCAGCTTACCAGGCACCAGCTTTGGCGAGTGACAGGGATCTACTCTCCTGTCACTTGGGAAGTAGGTATGATGTTTCCATCCCCTCTCCTTTGAGTGATCTCTGGTGCAACAGTCAGAACCAGGGTCCCTCTTGCACCAGGGATTCAGATCACTGTCTTGATAAATCCTCCATGAAGGAAGCAGATATACTAGAAACACAAGCTGCTCTAGCCAACCACCCTACAGGCAAAGGTAGATATCTATACTTTCTCTCTACATGCTGAAATAGTGACACTTATAATTTATTTCCAAAGGCTGATAGGACTTTTTATGTTTACCATCACCTTCCCCACTCAAGTGAACCTAAACTCCGACAGTTGTTTTCACTACTCACATTGCTATAGGGACAAGAAACTGGTAGGAGCCCCGGAAAAGGATATATCCTACATAGCATAGCCAGATATTGCCCGTCATGCTCATCAGCAAAAGCAGGCCTGCCTGGAATGCCGTCACGACAGCAATCACGAGCTCTGACCAGAGCGTCCAGCGGATTTTCACATAGCCAGCTGCAAAGGAGGTGATGGCCCCTGAGAAAAGACACAAGGGTTGCCAAGACAGAACAGCAGCCAGGTGTCAATAGCAAGGCCTCTCAAATCAAACATGGGTATTTAAAAATGAAGCACCTACCACCTTTACAAACCAGCTGGATCCAGAGAACAAATTGATTGCTAAAGGTTTTCATGGCTCTCATCAGGACAGGTTCTTTGTTACTGCTTAGAACCTGCTAGATTTGAACTGTACAGAAATCAACAGATTCATCTAAATAACATCACAGGAAGGAAGACAATGGCAGCCTCAAATTTTTCTGCACCATAAACATGACTGAATGAGCGAATGCAACCATTCAAGCTAAGGCATATATATCTGAAGCATGAATTCATATTCCCTCAATGCATCTGAGGAAGTGGATTGTAATCCACAAGAGCTCATGCTAAAATAAATCTATTAATCTCAATAGTGCCAGAAGATTCTTTCCTCTCCCCGCTCCATGTCCTTTTATGCAATTTAAGTAAGTAACCAAACAGTATTTCTAAGTGCAAGAAAAAATTCATGTGGATGTTATGTTTACAATAAGCATGCTACTGGTTGGGAAACTGCAGAGCCACGGGAAACCCAAAGGTAAAAGACCAATACTCTTCCTAAGCAAAGCTTCCTCCAGACAAGACAGGTAAAACAAGTTGCAAATTAGAAAATGATCAGACAGCAGTGCTTCTGCTGGAGGTGGCCCTTCCTATGTTTTGGGCTGTGGATGCCACAGACTGGACCTGGGATTTTCTGTATGCTGAGCATGTTCTCTACTACTGCGCAATGACACACATACCCACTAGGGTTCTAATGTCCACTAATCTTACGAACTAGCCAATGGGGTGCACCCTGTGTATTATGATAGCAGTGGGGCGAGGGGTGGGTGGGAGACAGAGAGTTAATCTCTTTGATCAATAATCAACAAATGAATGTGGTGGAGAAAAAACAAGAAAAACAGAGGTTGGGCAGAGGTTTTGCAAGGGTGCCCCTTAGTTGTGTATTCCTGTATGGCAGAGGATTGGACAAGATAACCTTGTGGTCCCTTCCAAATAAGATTATATTATTCTAAACCTTCTTGTTGCATAAGGACTTCCCTCTTCATTTCTATTCAAATTCCATTTGTAAATATGTGGCTTCAGTCACCTGGGAACAACTCTGTGACTTCCACAATTGTGGCTGCACACTTTTCAGTGACCACAGTAATAAGACCACTTCCAAGATGAGCTTGAAAATGTTACTTTTTTGGATTACAACTCTCAGAACTCCCTAGCCAGTACAGCTCTAGAGCTTCTGGTAGCCTAACTCATACAATGGGATTCTGCTTCCATGCTGTTTCAAATTACCTGGAAGTGGCTTAAGTCACAGAACGGATGCTTCATGCTGAGGGAGGGAGATCCCTGGGGTGGATCACACAGAGCAGTGGTTCTTAATATTTTCAGGGTCATGGACTGCTCTAAGAATCTGAGGAAAGGTATAGATCCTTCCTCTTGGAAAAAGTGTTTAAACACCAGTTCCCATGTAAAACAAAGGATAATAAAGAAAGAAAAATCAGTCTTGCACATGCCTGAAGCTCTGGAAGTCCAGAATCCCTTAAACAGACTATCCTGAAGAGCCAAACCAACATTTTAAGTCCAATCAGTTTCAGCAGCACTTGCCTTTGCACGAGGGTGCCTGGGACAGTCTGCTAGGCCCACTTTCATTTCATGTTTGAAGCACAATGAAGCAGAAAGAGAAAGAGAGAAAGCTCTAATATACATAAAGCTTAAAAATGAGGAGGGGGGAAGGTTTTATACCAAGGAGCGTAGAAGCAGCTTCCACGCCTCCATTATAGACTTTTCTGTTATCTGTGGTGGAGTAAATATCATTCCACAAAATATGCACGTAATACAGTATCAAGTAGTAACCAGCAGAATTGAATATCCACCAGAGGGACCAAAGCCTCAGCTGTGGCAATCGCACAATGGATGCCAATTCTTTTAACATCCGGATAATAACCAGGTTTTGCCAGGCTGTGGCCTTCTGCCACTCCGGCTTCTCAGGCCCAGGGTTCATCTTGTCTAACTCAGCAGGTGAGGTGCCATTGCACACAGGGTCACTCCTGTTGAAGAAGAGGCTGCGTTTGGGGCGTTCCAGGAACAGGGTCAGAATCAATGCAAAGCACATGAAGCCCAGCGAGATATAGTTCAAGGTCATGAAGGTGGTGCCTCCAACAGTGACACAGAGCTGCCCTAGCACAGAGCTGGTGAAGACACCCATCAGGACGGATGAACGAGAGTAACTGGCCATCCTCTGATAGCGTGATGGAGAAACAAGGGAGAAGATATAGGAAGAATAGGCCACCCGTGCAGCCATTGTGATGCCATAGAAGAACTCCATGAATTGCATGGCGAGGATACTGCTGCCAAAGATCAAAAGCAGCCAGATGGAGATGTGGCTCAGGCTCTGCAGCACCAGCACTGGCTTGTATCTCAGGTAGTCAGTCAGCAGGAAGATAGGCACCAGGACTGCCATATACGAGTAGGAGAGCACCGGGGTGATTTCATTGGTGACCTGCAAGATAAAAGCCAAGCCAATGGCAGTGTCCTCTCACAGTGAACCATAACCCCACATCATCCTTTCTGCAAGGACCAAAGTAATGTAAATCCATGTTGGGCAACAGGGACACAGAACCCCAGGTAAAATGGCTACTGTCAGCCTTCTTTAGCTACAGATTCTGCATCCATAGATTCTACCATCCACAGCATGAAACATTTAAAAAAAATTCCAAAAAGCAAACCTTGATTTTCCCATTTTTTTTATAAGAAGCACCATTTTACTATACCATTTTATAAAATGGGATTTAAGCATCCATGGATTCTGGTGTCCATGAGGCATCCTGGGACCAAATACCACCAGATATCAAGGGTCCACAATACTTCCAGGAAAGGGAGGGGGGAACTAAGAGAGGTGCTCACTGCAACAAATTTTGAGAACCAAGATCCTGAATGGCTATTTAAAAGGAGGGGAGTGGACATACTGGGTGGAGAAACTGTATATTCTGATGCTGAAAAGCATCTATCCACTATTTTGATTGCTGTTTTCCAGCATCAGATGGCAGCAAACAAAGAACCCTTGCACAGAATGCACAGGCTACAATCCAAATCGCCTCAGAGTAGCAGAAACATGCATATACAGAGATATGCTACACCTGTGTATCTAACCCCCATAAAAACAGCAGCATTGCACAACACGTGTCAATGCCTGTGTGTCTTTGTACAATGAACAATTTGTAATGTGCTATGTTACTGTATGAGGAACTCTGCTTCTGCTGCTGTCAGCAGAGTGTCTGTTATGCTACTGCAAATGTGATTCAACCAATATGCATATGCATAGCATAACTTATACATGCATATGCAACTAACAGAATGTCAGCATCCATAGCTAGTAATCCTGTTGATTAGATCTAACTAAAATGAACCCACTGAGTCATCTGTGGAATGATGAGCTGACACAAGGGTAAATTCAACTGAGACAATGGCTCTACCTTTGTCAGCACTAACTATAGGATTTAGGCTACAACAGGCAGCCATGCTAGTACAAGAAAATCTTGGAAAATCTGTTTGTTTGTTTTTGGACTACCACCCCAAACATAGAAGGATTTGGGTCGCTGAGGTTCAAAGAGTAACATTTTCAACCTCTAATACATGCAAATGACTGTGTGCTGGTTCAGGGGAGGTGAGATTCTAGTGCCATTCAAATCTGCTGAGTTACATAAAATGTACTGGAGCCTCTTGGTTTTTTAAAACAGCTACCTGCTGGTCACAGCTTCTTAATTATAAATATTTGATCTTTCTTTAAAAGAAAATATTCAGAGTCTCATGTCTGCGGCTAACAGTAAATCTCCTCCCAGACCCACCACCCATGTTCCTTGCCAAGGAGGTCAGCTAAGCCTCTTCCAGCCTCTTTTGAATGGAACTTGCTGTGTTTTGGCCATGGAAACAAACCAGCAGGGGACTCTGATCCCTGGTCAAATAGAGCTACCCTGCGACATGGACAAATAACTTCTTTCTGGAGGAGTGGAAAAAGTGCAGGGGAACAGGCCCTGGAGGGAGGCTACGAGTCTTGACTGAAAAGACAGGGAAAGAATGGTGATAGATACTGCGTCTAAATGGATCCAAAGCCCAAACATCTTGTCAGATGGATGTAGGATTTGACTTATGCATAAATCTTAAAATAGCTCATTGTCTCATACTGAAGCTGGTCTGAAAGTTTTAAAAAAAGAAAATCAAGTGATGTTTGACCTGCATTTGACTATTGTACTATATTCACAGGAAGGATTTATATTCCCTGTAGCACATGGATTTGAACTACAAGATCAATTGCTATCTTCTCAATATATCCCACTACACTGCTAGGTCTAGATCTTATTATTGTTGTGTGCCTACAAGTTGTTTCTGGCTTATGGCAACCCTAAGACGATCCAATCACTGAGTTTTCTTGGCAAAATTTGTTCAGAAGGAGTTTACTGTTCTCCTTTCTTCTGAGACTGAGAGTGTGAGTTACACAAGGTCACCCAGGGAGTTCCTATGTGTGAGTGGGGATTTGAATCCTAGTCTCCCAGAGTCCCAGTCATTCCTCCAAGATGTCTGTCTGTGAGTGTGCATGCATGTGTGTATGCGTGCGCACATGCAAAAACAACCCCTAGACCTTCAGATGTTGCCCACCCATGGTCTAGATCATGCAGTGTGTGTGCCCATGTGGACATAAGGGCTACAGAGATTTGGTTTGTTAGTTCAATCTGTTTTCAAACCAACAGTCTTCCATCATGAGATTCAAAACAGCACACATAGGTTGCAATCCATCAGTCCTTTTGGTGGACTCCCAATGTACTTACACCATCATCCCAGCTTCTATCCCTGCCACACAACGGCAGCCAGAGCTCATCCCAGGCAGTGGTGTCACTAGGATTGGTGTCACCTCGCACTAACCTCCTCCTATACCACACCATGCAGAATCCTTAGCAATATTTTTCTAATTAACATTACTCATAAATCATAATAAGGAGCCCTGGTGGCGCAGTGGTTAAATGCCTGTACTGCAGCCATTTACTCAAGACCACAAGGTTGCGAGTTCAAGACCGGCAAAAGGGCCCAAGCTTGACTCAGGCTTGCATCCTTCCGAGGTCGCTAAAATGAGTACCCAGACTGTTGGGGGCTAATTAGCTTACTTGCAAATAAGCTTACTTGCTGTTCACCGCTATGATCTCTGGAATAGCGGTATATAAATAAAATAAATTATTATTATTAATTATTAATTATTATAATTTGTATGCATCACTGAATGTAATGGCAGTCATTGTGACATGAACAACTAGCACACTTAACATTATACTTTTAAATTACATTATCATACACATAGCCTAAATGTATTTACATATACATAGTTTAATGTGTCGAAAAAAAAACCCAGGGACTTCTCTCTCCTTCCACTGAGTCTCACCCCACTCACCCCATCTCTTCAGCATTTTGAAGGGAAACAGGCAAACACCACAGCCTGTTTCTGCCAACAGGGAGATGTTTGAGGAGCAGTCGTGTGTCACCCCCCTCTTAGGGTGTCACCTGGTGTGGTCTGCACTCCCCCTACTAATGCCACTAACTAATCACTGACCACTGACTGGCTGTAGATGTGGTTGGGCATGTTCTAGCTTCCTCTGTGTCCTTAGTGTAAGACTATTCCTTGCCCAAGTATTCAAAGGCAGCTAGATTGCACCCAAGTGAACACCCATAGCTGATCAGTGGCTGGGGGAGGGGGACACAAGATCCCTGCTCTTGTTGTACACTTGGGGTCAGGGACACTGTGGAAAGAAATATTTTAAAAAAACCTAAACACTCCAAAAGTACATAAACCAAGTGTTATCCCAGCATATACAGTATAACCATCAGGATTCTACCTAAGGTGTTCTTTCTGTTAGAATCCAATAATGAAAGATCTACTTAAAGGGTACTTCCTAAACTGCCTGGCACGGAGGACTGCTTCTTTCTCTCATTGTACCAGGGACCACTATAGTATTTGTGTTCCGGTGGGGAGGGAGGGAGGTATGAGAGATGTGCTCCTTGCTAGGGTTGCAGCAGTGGAGAGCTGTTGTGTAACTCTTCCACTGCTGTCTTGTACGGTAAAGGAGGGAGAGGGTTATGGATAAGGGGCATGTTATGGCTGGGGGGGGAGGTGATGGTAGGTACGAGCGGGGCTTCTATTGGAGTTGTGTGGGGCAAGGGGAGGTATGGCGATAGGAAGGTGGAGAAGTGTTACAGGGGAAGACGAAATAGATGTGTAATATCTATCTCGCCTTCCTTCCACCTTCCTAACCAAAGAGGCCTGAGGGCCAATCCAACCGTACCACAAACCCTGTCTCTGCTCCTGTGCAATGCCAGGTCTGTGAAGAACAAGTCCCACATTATATATGATCTGTTGGAGGATAAGAACTGCGACCTGGCTTGCATTACTGAGACCTGGCTTGGGCCTGGAGGTAAAGCTGTGTGGGCACAGGCCCTCCCTGCCGGGTTCTCAGTTATGGACCAGTCCAGGTTAGGTGGGGGGGTGGGGGAGAGTTGCCTTGATCCATAAGAACACCCTTCCTCTAACCAGGAACCATGTCCGACAAACCTCTTTATCGAGTGTATTACCTGACCCTAAAGGACAGTCTGGGGATTCTGTTGGTCTACCGGCCACCCCGTGCGCTAACAGATTCCCTGGCCGAGCTGACACAGCTGGTGTTGGAGTCCCCCAGGCTTCTTGTCCTGGGGGACCTCAACATCCCCCTCGTGGCCAGCCATAATCCATCCGGTGCGGCTCGGGAGTTCATGGATTCCATGACTGCCATGGGCCTGTCTCAACTGGTCATGGGGCCGACGCATCCTGCGGGTAATACACTCGATATGGTCTTTTGTACGGATATGGAAAGTCCGTGGGCGGAAGTAACTAACATTTCCGCCCTGTCATGGACGGACCATTTCCTGGTGGAGGCAAAAATCAAGGCATCTACCCAGATCCCTCCCGGAGGTGGCGGACCTACTAGAATGGTCCACCCTCGAAGGCTGATGGAACCCAAAAGGTTCCAAGAAGCCCTAGAGGGGTATATGGTTGGATGTGACGACGATTCTGTTGATGCCCTGACTACCGTCTGGGACACTGATCTCTCCGGGGCTATACACAGTATCACTCCCAAGCGTCCTCTCAGGCCTGCTTCCAAAAAACAGCTCTGGTATACTGAAGATCTCCGGGCAAGGAAGCGGGTCCTGCGACGACTAGAGCACAAATGGCGGAGACATCAGGACTTAGCCGACAAGGCACTCCTAGCCTCTCTTTTAGACGACTATGGAGTGGCGATAGACACAACAAAGAATTCGTTCTATGCTGCGCGTATCGCGTCCGCGGAGTCGCGTCCAGCAGAGCTGTTCAGAGTAGTGAGGGAGCTTACGCAGCTTCCCTCCTCTCTGAACCCTATTTTGGAACCACCCAAGGCCTGCTGTGACCAATTTAACAACTTCTTCGCGGATAAAACCTCTCGGGTAAGGGTTGATCTCGACGCCATTATTGGGTCAGAATCCAGTGTAGAGGCCTCCAGAGCTTCCGTGGACTCTATTGTACTGGATCATTTTGAGTCTGTAAGTACCGAGGATGTGGACAAGATCCTTAGAAGCGTAAGGAAGACAACCTGCTCTCTCGATCCCTGTCCCTCATGGCTGGCGGCTCAGGGGTGTGTGGGTGTAACCACCTTGTTACACCAAATTATTAATACATCACTCAGGGATGGGCAATTTCCAACCAGCTTGAAATTGGCCGTAGTGAAACTGCTGATCAAAAAGCCCTCCCTTGACCCCCTGATGCATAGTAATTATCGGCCCGTTTCGCTATTGCCATTTTTGGGAAAGGTGATCGAGATGGCGGTTGCACTCCAGCTTCAATTGATCTTGGATGATACTGATTATCTAGACCCATTTCAAACTGGGTTCCGGGCGGGCTATGGAGTTGAGACTGCCATGGTCGCCTTGGTCGATGATCTCCGTCTGGGCATGGACAGGGGTAGCGTGTCCCTGTTAGTGCTCTTGGACATCTCAGCGGCTTTCGATACCATCGACCATGGTATCCTTCTGGAACACCTGAGAGAGTTAGGAATTGGGGGCACTGCGCTCCAGTGGTTCTGTTCCTACCTCTCGGGCAGGTTCCAGATGGTGCAGCTGGAAGACGTGTGCTCCGATAAGAGGGCACTTACATCTGGTGTCCCTCAAGGAGCCATTCTGTCTCCCATGCTATTTAACATTTACATGAAACAGCTGGGAGAGATCATCCGGAGACATGGGGCATGGTGTTATCAGTACGCTGATGACACACAAATATATTTCTCTGTGTCTCCGACTGATGCAGTGACCAGGGATGGCATCTCTCCTCTTGATGCTTGTCTGGACTCGGTAATGGGCTGGATGAGGGAAAACAGACTCAGTCTGAATCCAGAGAAAATGGAAGTACTTGTGATAGGTTCCCCAGGTCCAGGTTTGGAGATTTGTCCACCTGTCCTAGACGGGGTCACGCTTCCCCTGAAGGACTCTGTTCGCAGTCTGGGGGTGCTCCTGGACTCGTCGCTTCACCTTACATCTCAGGTGGATGCGACGGTCAGGAGTACCTGTTATCAGCTTCGCTTGAGACGCCAGCTGGGGGGACCTTGAAACAGTGGTACACGCTCTGGTAACCTCTCGTTTGGATTTCTGCAATGCGCTTTACATGGGGCAACCCTTGTACCAAACCCGGAAGCTTCAACTGGTCCAGAATATGGCAGCAAAGCTGGTCACTGGATCTTCCAGGGCCAGCCATATAACACTGGCACTTAAAGATCTACATTTGCTGCCTATTCGCTTCCGGGCACAATACAAGGTGTTGGTTATCACCTATAAAGCCCTAAATGGCTTGGGCCCAGGGTACTTAGAGGATCGCCTCTCTCCATATAATCCGCCCCGCACTCTCAGATCGGGTGATAAATATCTCCTAAGAGTTCCAGATGCTAGACGAGCCATCACTACACAAAGGGCCTTTTCCACCTCGGCCCCTAAGCTCTGGAACTCGATCCCCGACGAGCTCCACTCGACCCCCTCCCTAGCCCAATTTTAAAAAGGGCTGAAAACGTATCTTTTCAAACAGGCATACCCCCAATAGCCCTGCTGTGATCCCTCTCCCCCTCACCATTGTTACAATTGCTGCTAGCTTGGAATTGTTATTGTTGTTGTTTTATATAATGTTTTATATAACGTAATTGTAAATTTCTGACAATGTTTTTATTGTAAATTGTATGTTGTTGGATTGCAAAATTCACCATTGTAACCCGCCTTGATCTCTGGAAAGGCGGGCTAGAAATAAAGCTTTTATTTATTATTATTATTATTATTATTATTATTATTAGATACAATGGTTTCTTTCTTTCCTGGAAACTTTCCAGGGACTGGCAGACAATCATTTGTGGACTGGCACTGGACCCTGAACGACCACTTTGAACAGCACTAATATATACTATGGTTCCTCTCACCTTTCCTTAGTCATCTAAGGGTACTGAGACTGCCCTCCCAAGTCGCCATCAACTTGCTGGAAATCCAGGAAAAAAATGTCAGCTTTCTCAGAGCTGCAGAATTACAGCCAGATGTTCCCCAAGTGTCTTCCACTCACCCATGGTCAATAGTTTATACCCTTACCTCGCTTGATAACCTGAAACTTCTAAAAAGGTTGGCCTATTTCTAACTCAGACTTACACAGTCCCACTCAAAAGTTTTTGACTACATTTCCCATAATCTTACAGGCCAAGATGGGAAGGGTAATCAAATTCCAGATGAAATGAGGAGAGAGTAATAATAATAATAATAATAATAATAATGATGATGATGATGATTTATTTATAGCCCGCCCAATCACAAGGAATCCAGGCGGGTTACAACAGTAAAAATAAAGAAAATAAAATACAATAAATAAATAAAATACAATAAAATTAAAGAGAGCAAAGTGAGTACATTCACAGTTAGGCCTGATGGAAGTTGGGCCTCTCTTTTTCACTCCCTCTCAGGTCTGATGATGATGTCATGGAGGGAGGGCTCTTCTTCTTGAGGCAAGGATTTTATTTTAATTAATTTTAATTTAATTCTTCTCATTAAATTTAAGAGAAGAATTGGTGGACAGAGTGACATAAGTCACAGTAAATGGGGAGTAGAACTAGGTAGGGAAGGCCTGCCGGAAGAGATCCGTCTTAAGAGCCTTCTTAAAGGCTGTAAGAGTAGAAATGTCACGGATCTCCTTCGGCAGGTCATTCCATAGCTTCGGAGCTGCGATGGAAAAGGCCCTCTGGGTGACTGAACTTAGCCTAGATTTTATTGGCTGAAGTAGATTCTTCCCCGAGGACCTTAGAGTGCGGGACGGACAGTATGGAAGTAGGCGATCTCTTAAGTATTCTGGACCCAAGCCATGTAGGGCTTTGAAGGTAATCACCAACACCTTGTACCTTGACCGGAAACTAATTGGCAGCCAGTGAAGGGATTTCAAAACCGGTGTTATGTGATCGGTACGACGAGTACCTGTAATTAACCTGGCTGCCATATTTTGTACAAGTTGAAGTTTCTCAACTTGGCACAAGGGTAGCCCCATGTACAGCGCATTACAGAAGTCCAATCGAGAGGTGACCAGCACATGTACAACTGTTTCAAGGATGTTTATCACACTATGCTCTTAAAGAGGTACTATTCCAGTGTGACTCCTCTAGCAGCCTCCTGTTGCATGCTGGGATTGGCAGTTTTAAGGAGCTGAACTTCTCTGCCTGAGAATTCTAAATACCCCTCCTTAAAACTGCCAATCCCAGCATGCAACAGGAGGCAGCTAGAGGAGTCACACTGGAATAGTACCTCTTTAAGAGCTCGTCTGATAAACACCAAGGTCTCCCTGCTCCAGGAAGGGGCGCAGCTGGCGTATCAGCCGAAGCTGATAACAAGTGCTCCTGACTGTCGCATCTACCTGAGCTGTCAGGTGAAGCGACGAGTCAAGGAGCACCCCTAAGCTGCGGACAGATGGTACATCCTGGTCTGAGAGACATGAGACAGTGTTTCCTGCTTTCAGACTATGGTTGGAACTCTGTTGATAATATACTATTAGATAAATTGTGATTATGTGTGTCTATGACCTATTAGAGATGTTAAAAAAGGGGAAGTATGTAGTATCTCCTTGTGCAACATCCCTCTCCCCACACCAAAGGCAGCTTTCAGTCACTGGAACATGCTACCACAACCATTTATCAGCAGGATGGTGGAGTGAGGAGGCATTTGGGTAACATCTGGCAGTGAGATGAAGGGTACTGAGACGACCCTCCCAAGTCGCCATCAACTTGCTGGAAATCCAGGAAAAAAATGTCAGCTTTCTTAGAGCTGCAGAATTACAGCCAAATGTTCCCCAAGTGTCTTCCACCCATCCCTGGCCAATAAATGGCCATGGTAGTTGAAAGCTGCCTTCTGGGGGTAGATGCATGCAACTCTCATTAGACACATTACAATCTATCTACAGTGATAACCATGAATCTTTCATAGAATGGAAACTGGAAGACAGATAATCCTTGCTGATCTGGGTTTGACTGCTCTACTGGACACAAAGGTTAAATGTGATTTGGAATATGTTTTTAAAAAGAGCTTTCAAGTGTTTGGGTAGACTGCCCTCACTCAACATGCTACTTCACCACGTGCTGCTCATGACTAGTCAGCATGCCTGTGAATCTGAGCTTTGGCCCTTCCAAAGGGCAGAGCTGGAAAGCAGAACTAAACTATGGCAACCAGGTCACTTCCTTGTGCCCTCTTCCCAGTACTAGACCCACACAGCATCAATTTCAGCACAAACAGCAGGAACTACCCATGTCCCAGAGGGAACTCTAATGATCATCGACAACGAAACTAGAAATTACTGATTACTAAAGAAACAGCTCAAAGGTTTAAACATAAGCCAGAAGGAAATCAGGACAGTAGGTCAGGGTTAGCTCAGCAAGACCATTGCAACATCGCAACTGATCTTCTTTAGGGTCTCTGAAGCTCTGAGTACATATACTGGATTGAACTGTTAGAGGAATAAATCCAATGAAAGTTTCAATTGGAGTAGACCCACTGAAATCAATGCAGCTAACATATGCATCCCATTTGTGTATACTCCAGTTGGGACTGGATTTAGCCCATAGCTATTGATTCTGACTACAAGGCAAGATAGACTGAACTTTCTGCTAAATCAATTATGTTAAATGAATTTTCTGTTAAATCGATCAATACAATTTTCAAAAGGAAAAGAAAAATATGATTTGGAACCCATGGAAACAGCAAAGTAGTAATTAGTTGGGCTGATCAGTCAGAGTTTTTGACATTAAAAGCAATTCTAAATATGAAAAAGAAATTATTTCAGCTTGGGGTCTTTATAGTATTGGAAACTATGACTGGTCGACTTTGATTTTTTTTATGATGATTAAAGATGACTGGAAAAAGTAAACACTCAATATTACATCAAGCTTACTATTGAATCAAATTTCTTTTTCTGACATAACTTAACTACTTTTCTGGGACTAACTACATTTTCATTTCTTTCTCCTTCACATCCTTCTCACATATCTCCTGTCTGAACTGAACCTCTGCAACTGACTGGCATAAATCCCACACTGTATTTACTTCTTTACCATTCAGCAATCTCTGAAATCATGTCAGGGACCTGAAACTGGATTTCCAAAGTCTCATTTCAGCACCCTAATAACTACACCACAACAGAATTGTTGCTTCCAGGTAAAAGAAAATATTTGCATACCTTGACATTTTTACAGACAGATGAAGGTTAATGATCCCTCACATCTAGAGAGAATGGGGCAGTTCAAATATAACTATGGTTTCATGTTCTATGAGTGAACATTCAGGAGCTTTGAACCTATGCAAACTATGGTCTCAACTTACCCTGCACAAAGCAGGGCTGGAAACCAGTTTGCCAGTCTGAATGAAACAATTGGTGCTTCCAGATGAGGCTGCAACCTGACTCATTATGCTGATCAATGTGACAAACTCACCTCTTCTTTTGTGAAGTTCTTCTCTGCTCCCAACAAGTAGGGTGTGATGAAACTCTCTCCAGGTCTGATCTGGCTCATGAAGCCATAGAAACAGAGATAGAAGACAAGAAGTTTCCACCGGGGGTCTGGTGGTGGATCGGGGGGTTGGTTTTCAGGTTTCTCACCCTGAGTAGACATGTCTCACTGGCGTCACCTTGATCACTCCTTGCAAGGAGTAGCTCCTTTCAAGCAAGTCCGGGAAACTAGGGACGTTGCTGGATCAGCTATTCGGCCCTTTGACTGCATACAGTCTCTAATACCCGTCAGTGTGCCTGTAGGAAAAGCAGAGCGGTTGGCAACACAACAAACATCCTGAGGGGGACCATTATGTATTAATGCCTGCCACCATCTCACCAGGAATGTGTTTACTTAATTTTGCAGATACAAATCCACAAGAACAAAAAACATGCTGCCTCCCCCAGCTCCTGAGATGTCTTTAAAGGCGTACGGCACTTATTTGTACACAGTGCCAGGAAACACTTCAAAGGAATGCATAAAAGCTGCCAAAATCAGGGCATTAGAAACTGCCTCACCCCTGGAACATTGTCATTAAGCTGCACTTAGCAACAGTTTGCAAGCATTGAGTGGTAAGCATCTGCACCATCCTCTCACCTGCTATATGTGCATCCTGCTTTGGGGCTAAAGAGCTTAGGATAGACCAGGGTTTCTCAACCAGGGTTCCGTAGAACTGTTAGGGTTCTGCAAGAGATTGTTAGGAGTTCCACAAGAGATTGTAACTGTGGGGTAAAATTATTCTTTGGAGCATTAGATACACTAATTTTTATGCAGGGGTTCCCTGAGACCTGAAAATTATTTCAAGGGTTCCTCCAATGTAAAAAGGTTAAGAAAGGCTTGAATAGAAGTTTTTTTTTTTTTAATGGCAGCACAATCATGAGAAGAAGGTTAGGTTGCAAAATATCCAAAGTGACGCAGGCTCCATCACAGTTGAGCAGGGCTCCAAACAGATTTTCGTTCACATCAATTTGACACTAGAGTGGCTATGACACATTAACACCCTCCTTCTTAAAAAATAATTGTAACAAAAATTACTAATACTAATGCCATCAAAGTTATCCATGCTCGGATCAGATGGCTCTTAAGGTATTATATGGAAAACTGCTTTTTGAGATGACTTGGACATGTCAGCCAAATGATAATTATCCGTTTGCAACTGCCAGGTTTAAAAATATATATATATATATTAATTTTGTCCATCACAGATGTACCCATTAACTCACAAATATAATACAGACATACCTCAGCTAATAAAACCTCAGTCAGGGAACCACATTTTTACAAAATCTCTTTATGCCCACCCTTTTCCTTCTCATCTTTGGTCTAGCTAAAAGTTTCTTAGCAGCATTGGTATTGGGAGGATAGTAAAGGAGGGATGGAGAAACACAGGCTTCTGATCTTGGATTACAGCAGCATGTGAAAAAAATGCAATAAAGTTTGAGCTGGGAAGGAATGGGATTCTACCATTAGCTGATCCTACTGTATGCCTACCTAAAACAGGCAAGGTAAACAGCAGCTGTCTCTGGAATTTCTTAAAGAGCAGGCACAAACAGCAAAACAAAGAGAAGAGGCGATTGCATATGAGCCTGCTTCAGCAGCAATCCCTGCATCTAAAAAAAGCATAAGATCTATGTATTTGCTAGAAAAAGAGAAATAATAAGAAAAGTGGTGGCTGGTCAATGAAAAAGTAATCTCTGGATGCATTTTAGAAAAAGCCTTAAAGTGGTCTCTGGAAGGTTCAAAATGTTTTTGTCTACTTATACAAGGCTTATCTGACCTGGTTGTTTCATTTCACAGGCATATGCAGTCCGCCCTTCATATCCACAGATTGTACATGCACCAATTCAATCATCCATAGCTTGAAATTTATAAACAAACAAACAAACAAACCAATATGCAATAGCCATTTTTACAAGGGACAGCATTTTACTACAGCATTGAATATAATACGACTTGAGCATTCATGGGTTTTGGTCTCCGTTTGTGTGTTTGTCCTGGAGCCAAACCCCAGCATATACCAAGGACCTACTGCATTGTTAATTTTGAATTAAAAGAAATACATATATCATATATACTCACCTATAATTTGATCTCATGCATAAGTCAAGGGAAGGTTTTGGGGCCAAAATTATGGAATGTAACAAAGGATCCAAAGGATGACGCAATGGAAAACATTGCCAAACAACTTACAAAATTAGAGTAAGCATAACTGTTTTTGCTCATCCTAAAAGCTGGATTGATGAGAAAGCAGAGAGGTGCCTAGGGCAGATTACACTCTTCCCTTTCACCAGGGATGGTACCTTTTAAAATAAGAGTTAGAGTATAGTACTTACATGGACCTGTGGATAGTCAACATATGTTATTTGGGTCAATTTTTGGACCTAAATTTCTAGACTTATATATGAGTATATATAATAGTCTAAAAACCCACTGTTATTCTTTCATTGTTATTTCAAGGCAAGGCTGCGCCAGCCAGACAAAGACCTCACTGGCCAGAGGAAGACCGCACCAGCTAAAGCAAGACCCTGACTGGTACGGTTTTTCCCTGGCCGGTGCAGCCTTCCTTCGGCCGGTGCGGCCATTCTCCTAGCCGGCACGGTGGTGCTCTGGCCAAGGCAAAGCCATACCAGCACGAAGAAGCCTGTGCTGGCCAAGGCCTTGCCTCAATAAGGTAAGGAGGGAGGGAGAGAGGGAGGGAGGGAGGATACTCAAGTTCCCATTGTCCCCAATGGCGGCGCACCATTGGAGACAATGGGACTTGAATATCCGTGAAATTTCAAATTTGCAGGGTCCCCAGAATGGATCCCCTGCAAATTCAGAAGGACAACTGTACTATGATTAAGCCAAAAGCCTGGGGGAGAAAGAGCGCTACTTCCAGTCAAGGCTATTGGTGTGCAACAGACTGCTTCGTGTGATGAATTTTATTCACTGAATTAAGGTTTCAGGGAAACAGTCATCCACCTGTAAACTCTACCATGTTTTCCTATTGCTTCTCCCATCTTTTTTTCTTATCTCAGGGCCCCTTTACACTATACAGTTATAGCACAATGTTTCCACTTTGATGGGTTTTTGTTTGTATTTGTTAAATGGCAAAACACAAGTACCTCTGAATGTTTTACACTTTTAACTGTCATGGTTGCATCCTATGGAATCCTGGGTTTTGTAGTTTCAGAGACACTCTCTGCTTCAGGATTCTAAGTACCATTCCCTATACTGCCAATCCCATGATTCCATAGAATGTTGCCATGGCAATTAGGCTGGAGTCATAGGGCTATAATTGTGTGGTATGAGAGGGCGGTCAGAAGAGCTGCTGAGGAGGGAAAGCATAGAAGGGCAGCACAATTTCCTTATAAGACGGACAGAAAAAAGGTACCATGGAGGAAGGGCTGGAGGAACTGTTCCTGGAGTGTGTGGACCAGGGGTAGGCAACCTTTTTGAGCCGGGGGCCGAGTTGCTGTCCCTCAGACAACTGGGGGGCCGAACTCAAAATGGCGCCCGGAGCAGCGCGGAAGCTGCAGCGGGGGCGGCAATCGGCGGCAGGACCGGGCTGGGGCCGATCCCAAGGCCTCACTGGGACGGATCCGGCCCGTGGGCCGTAGGTTGCCGACCCCTGGTGTGGACCATGGGTTGGGGAAATCTCTCCTTTACCCATTGATTGAATTGCGTCTGCAGTGTCATTTCATGGCCCACATAGTGACTCCTCTAAAAAGCTCTTGTCTCCTTTCCTGTGTTTCATCTAGATTTTTTTTAATCATCCAAATTAGAGGTGTGCTAAGTGTGGCTGTTTTTGTGGCCCCATTAACTAGCTAACTGCGCAAGGTATTGGGGAAGGGAAGGTAATTTGTTCATTTCAGGAGAGCAGAACAGTTCAGGAAGCAATCATGGGTGGAAATTATACAGTCCTCCAGATGTTGTTGGACATTGCTTCCTCAACTGTTCTGTTCTCCTGAAATGAACAATTGTCTTACCTTCCCCAATACCTTGTGCAATTAGATTTTTAATAGAAAATGTTTTTGCTTCCTTCTTTAAATGACTGAATATTTGCACAATTATGATACAAAAATAAGTTAGAGAATAAAAAGGGGACTGCTCTGAGGTGAAGGGGGAAGATGTTGCGGTTTTCTAGTAAAACATGAATGTCCAACACATCAAACAAGGACGGAAAATCAAGACAATCCGTCGTATACCTACATTGTGAAGCTGACTAGGCTGGATTGTTTGACAAGAAAACAACAATAACAAAAAACAGGTTGCAAAATTGATTAGGCTTGAGATTAGGCTTCCCCAGGGGAAATCAAAATGGACCTGCAGCCCAAATTTGTAGCCATGTTAACCTGGAAATAAATTGAACTATAATCCTAGGCTCTATGCTGTAGGCATTATTTTTGAAAAATCTGTTTTAAAGGAATTTGGAACAGTGAAACTAGAGTGGAGACTCCAGAGGACACCTGGGCATGGGCCGTGGAGGACTCTGAGGCTTTAAAACCTGCCTCTCCTCCTTGCCAAATATCCCCCACTGGAGTGGAGACGCTGGAGGACACCTGAGCGTTGGACATAGAGGACTCTGAGGCTTTAAAACCTGCCTGGTGGGGGTTATGATTGGGAAGAGGTGGGGGTAAGGGGTTATTTCAAAATGTGATTTTATTGTAATTTGCATTTTTATTGTCATTTTCTGTTTTGTAATCCGCCTTGATTCCTTTGGGAAAAGGCAGAATATAAATAAACTATTATTATTATTATTATTATTATTATTATTATTATAACAAAATAAACATTAAAAATATTTTCTGCACTGCTATTGGAACATGCAATTAATCACAAAGCATGGAAACTGTCTTCTGCTCAGGCTTTCAACTTCAGAGGTCCTGTTTAATTTATAAGGCACATTCAACATCTAATTAAAGAATCACTGCCCCTGTTGATTCAGTAGGTTTCCATACCTGATTCTCCCCTTCGACCTCCACTGCTGTACTCACTGCTATCTTTCAATGAGACTGGCATTGTGAGAGTATGCACCTTCAAGTTGCCTGCTAACTCATGGCGGCTCCATTAATTCTCATAGTGTTTTCTTAGGCAAGAAATACTCAGAGGTGATCTGGCACGTTCTTTCCCCTGAAATTTCTCAGTGGTCTCTCATTCAAGTTGTAACCAGGGATGGCCCCACTCAGCTTCCAATATCTGACAGGATATGGTGCCTTTAGGGTATTACAGAGTAAGAAATAGGAGGCTCAGGAACAACGTTGTGCCAGGAGCACATGTTCAGGTTTGTTGTTGTTGTTATCTCCAGGACTCCTTATCCTCCACTGCTTTGCTTAGGTCCTGTACATAGAGTCCATTCATCTAGCATGCAACCTTCCTCTCTTTCTGCTTCCATCCACCTTTCCTAGCATTATTGTTTTTTGCAATAAGTCTTGCCTTCTCATGATGTAGCCAAAGTATGACAGCATCAGCCTAGTCATCTTGGCTTCCAGAGAGATTTCTTGTTTGATCTGCTCGAGGATCCATTTGTTTGACTTCTTGGCTGTCCATGGTATCCTCAATACTCTTCTCCAACACCAGATGTCAAATGCATTGATTTTCTTCCTATCTGCTTTCTTGACTATCCATCTCTCACATTCATACATGGTGATAGGGAATACAGTGTGCCCGCGTCATATGCGGACACACCATACATGGCTTTCAGCATACGCTGAAAGCTGCTAGGGAGCCTGCGGGATGCAAGGGGTGTCGCGTCCTATTAAGAATAATGGGGTGCATGCCCATGGCGGGTGCGTACTGCCACAACACTACGCCATGCACAAGTCCCATTATTTTCAATGGGGCTCAAGGATACGCTTTTTTTTAGGGGGGGGGGTCTGGAATGGACCCCCTGCATAAAAAAAGGGCGCACTGTACAGTGGCTTGTATGATTCTAACTTTCGTGCTCAGTTGTATGTCTTTACATTTTAGAATATTTTCTAGTTATATAGTTGCATATCCCTCCTAAGGGCGGGACAGAGTGAGGGAGGGATATGAGGCAGGCTTGTAGACTCATCCTCATTATTTTCCTTTTAGCTCTGGGAAAGGAAAGGTTAGAACAACTGTTGACTAAAGTCAACATATGAGTAAATCCCAGAGATACTTAGGGAGCTAGGTATGTTTAGCCTGAAGAAAAGAAGGTTAAAAGGTGACATGAGGATGGAACAAGTTTGTTTCCTGCTGCTCCAGAGAATAGGACCTGGAATAATGGATGCAAACTACAGGAAAAGAGATTCCACCTCAATATTAGGAGGAGCATCCTGACAGCAAGATCTGTTTGACAGTGGAAAACACTCCCTTGGAGTGTGGTGGAGTCTCCTTCTTTGGAGGTCTTTAAAGAGAGGCTGGATGGCTATATGTCAGGGGTGCTCTGATTGTGAGTTCCTGCATGGCAGAGGGTTGGACTGGATGACCCTTGTAGTCATCAACTCTATGATTCTATTATTTGCTCAATCTGTCTATTCTAGCTGGAATTAACAAAAGGATTTATTTCCCTCTATCTGTGCCTATAACCTGAGATTTATTGGAGTCAAAGAGAAGCAATAGTATGGTACTACTCTGCCACTGTCTGTTCTTCCTCCAGGACAGGCTTGAGAGCACGAAACCTGGATCCTTTCAAGGGGGAGGGTTAAGAATAGACCCAAGATCTTTTTAGGGCCCCGTTCCCACTGGCGGATTTGCCCTGGAAGGAACTGGGCAGATTCGGAGGGCCCCCTCCCGAATCTCTCCGTAAGCAAGTGCCCACTACAAATCAGGGGCATTTTAACCTGAATGCCCTCTTGGGAAAATCGGGTTTAATATGAAGGCTCCTGCTGTCAATCAAGCGATTGTCATAGGTGACGTTTCCAGCACTCATTGGGGCATTGACAGTGTGCTTCCCCCCTCCTTTTTTTAAAGGACCAGACACCACTTGTCAAATTTAAAAAACTCCTGTGTGTGTGTGTGTTGTGAGCATTTGGGTCAGTGCAGGTTATGATCTGCCCTTGGCCCCATTTTCAACCCCCAAATGCAAGCTAATGCCATCTCTGCATCCTGTATCCCCCCTCTTTGCCACCCTAGAATGCCTCATACGCATTTAGTAGTAATAATAATAATAATAATAATAATAATAATAATAATAATAAATTCCTCACCTCGGAATGCCAGAAAAGGATGCGATGCCATGCATTCTTTAGGCTACCCCTGAATTCCTTAGAGACAGTAGCAAAAGCATGTATCAATTTGCCAAAGTGGAAAGAGAAACTTTTGTAACATTCAAATTGTAGCATTCATTCGCAAAGGAAAAAAAATTTTTTTTTGCAAAGTACTCTTTGCAACATTTCCCCTTTTCTGGAAGTGGGAGAGTGAACAAGCAGCTGGCTATTTTCTATCTATCTATATATCTACCTCAAGCAAAAAACATGCACATTTTTTGCCAAAAATAATTTTAAAAAATAAAAAAGGGGGGAAGGTGCCTGATGCGAACTCCGTTCATGCCTTGCCTCTGACCTGAACTGACTCTTCTCCTCCTGCTTACATTCTCTTCAGAGAAGGTTTGCCATTGCCTTCCACTGAGTCTGAGAGAGAGTGACCTGTCAGTTCCAACTAAAGTAGACCCATGGAATCAATTGGGAATAAAAGGGAAATGCAGCACAGGCATTCTGACTGTAGCATCGACATATAACACTAATAATAATAATAATAATAATAATAATAATAATGGCTCTTAAATTCCAGGAGCAAGAGGAAATGAAAGTAGCACAAGCAAGCAAGCACACATTCTATGTCACCCCAAAAATCATGTGCATAGACTGTGAAAAATAAAAAGAGAGAGAGGTCCCTTCTACAGCCTGATTTCCCTTGGCAATCCTCCTCCTCCTTCCTTCCTTCCTTCCAACTCTCCCCTCTCTCTGACCTGCCCTGGCTCCTTCATCCTCCTCCTCCTGCTCCGTTACAGAATGCATGGCTCCCTTCTTCCCGCGGCTCCTTCATCCTCCTCCTCCTCCTCCTTCTCCGTCACTTTCTCCAGTTCCCCCCGCCCTCCCTCTGACAGCCCTTTGCAGCCCCTATCAGTCACCCTGATTTCCCCTTTAGCCTCCTGTCCCCCTGCCTCCTGTCAGATTCCCCTTTTTGCATCCAGGCTCCTTCCTCCTCCTCCTTCTCTGATGAGGGGAGGGAATGCTCTGCCCTCAGCCTGCCCTCTGACCTTAATCCCTCCCCTGAACTTGACTTGATCATGATCGAAGGCAAGTTCATATTTCGCGGAAACCAGGTTTTTTCAGCAAAGACGGATTTTCCCCCGAATCTGGATGACCCGGGCTAAAGAGCATTTCCTTGTGCATGCCTCGAAATGGATTGTGACATAATCGGGCCCAATATGAACTTCACGTGGAAGAATTGATTTCTGATCCGGGGTAAAAGGTAGTCTGAATGGGCCCTTTGTGTCCTGTTTACCAATTTTCACTGAGCAAGACCAACCTTAACACCAACCTCCAGAATTCCTCACTGCTGGCTATGGCTGCAGGGACCTTTAGTTCAAAAGCAACCAGAGGGCCACATGATTCCCACCCCTGCTGTAGTTAAGAGACTTCCACTTAAATGTATCCACGATGTATATTTGCAGTGGTCAATACCCACAAGAAAGAATGAAAAATTGAGTCTGCCTGGGGCCATTAAGACCATCTGATGCCAATCCAGCCCAGGAGGGGTTATCACTCTAATCCCTCAGGACTACAAGAATTATATTGGAAGATATGCTTTGGTATCCCATGCAGTGCAGGGCTGTCCAGCTCTAACCCACTGTGTCTTCCCAGCCCCTTCTGCTGTACTGTAACTACCTTTGTTATTCATTCACTCACTACTACTGTATTTATATTTTACTTTCTGCCTAGGAAGCAGGATTTTAAGGCATCTATACAATCCTATCTGCTGGAGTTGGCAACTGTGCCGGATGTAGAAGAGCAGGTACAGTCTGTCAAAAGACTGTGTCATATATACCACTTTATGACTATGACTGCCTACATAGACCAGACCCACCTTTACAAGGTGGGATCATCAGAACAAAATAATAACACACTCATAGTCATTATAAATCTTTTTCTTTCCAGCACATTGTTTGGTATATTTTCTTAGGACACCCCATGTTACCTGTCACAGCAAAGACAACACAAGAGTTTTGTGGCACCTTCAAGACTAAACTTATTAAAGTTTCGTTAGCCAATTTACACAGCATTGCAGGAGTCTATTAACAGATTTTTCAATCCTTTAAAACTGCAACTGAAATATATTTGCTGAGGAGTAAGGGCCTGAACAGATACGCCAAAATAAAGCTACTTCGGGTCACTTTGGAGGTATGCTGTTTAAGTTATACATGCATCCTAACTGAGGCTGGAAGCCATGCTAAAGCCACACTCCAGTCCAGTGCTTTGGCACAGCTTCTGGCCTCTTAAGGTGTGTGTTTCATTTAAACAGCATACCTCCAAAGTGACTTGAAGCAGCTTTATTTTCACCTGTCTGTTTGGGCCCTCAGTCTCCTTGAATTCAATAGAACCTACTGCTGAGTAAAAAGGTTTAGTGAACTTTTAAAAAATTCAATTGCGTTTCCAGCAGAGGGCTAAAATCTTCCAATATGACAAAGCTTTGTGGCCATGGATAGTTTTTAAATTTCAGCATCGGCTCTCTTTTTCACCTGCCTGTGAGCAATTCTTTTCACTGATGGCAGACCAAGAATTGTTTTAATAGCTGGTGGGCATTTGTGGCTGTGTTTTCTAACATTCAGTAATCTTAATTTACTATTTATCTATTCCATTTATTTCTTGTCTTTTGTTGTTTTATGCTCCCAGAGGAAAGGAGCAAATAATCACAAATTGACAAATAAGCCTTAACCCAAGAAAGATAAAAGTATTAACTGCTTTAACATCCACTTCCCTCATTTGCTGATTAGATTAGCAGAACAGATAGACACAGACATTTCCTTTGTCACAGATGGCATGTGGAAATCCCAGTAGGCGGCAAAAATGACAGGGCAGAAACACACACAGATCTGCTGAGAGTCTGACCTCAAATCTCTTTCTCCACACCCTGCATGGTGTGAGTTTGAGTGCCAAAGGGTGCATCCACACTGTAGAAATAATGCACTTTGACACCACTTTTAAGTGCAGGAGCTCCATTGGTAGTTTTATAACATCTTTAGTTTTTCAAGGCGCAGAGAGTGTTTTGAGGGTTGGGCTACGACTCTGGAGACCAAGGTTCAATTCTTCACTCTGCCATGAAACCCACTGGATGATCTTGGGCAAGGCGCACTCTCTCAGCCTCAGGGAAAAGCCAGGACAAAAACTCCTCTGAACCAATCTTGCCAAGTGAACCCCATGATAGGTTCGCCATAAGTCAGAAACGACCTGAAGGCACACAATACACTGGCAATAGTTGTGACATAACTTATCAGAATTAAAATTATACTTTTAAATTACAATATCATGGGTGCAGCTTAAATGATAGAGTTGGCCTAAGTTAGTAAATGAACAACAGAAACAAGATAAATGCCTGACTTTCTGAATGGGGTATTTCAAAATCTGAAATCCAGATACCCCATGCAGGAGTTCATCTGACAGCGGTTCCCAAACTGTGCTCTTTAAGGGACTTTGGACTTCAGCTCCCAGAATCCATGACTATTGACCAACATTGGGAGATGAAGTCCAAAATCTCTTAAAGAGCACAGTTTGGGGACCACTGACACACATCATTTTTAGGCCCTGGAGGTGTCCTCAACAAGAAGGTCTTTAAGCCCCTTTCTTGCCCAAAAAGAGTGCTGATGCCTCCCAAAACAACAAACCCTAGGATTGCATTAACCTGGCTCCAGCATTAACTTGGCTCCATGCTATGCATTACCTGCATTAACCTGGCTCCATGCTATGGAATTCTGGGAATTGGAGTTTGTTGTGGCCCCAACAAACTCCATAGCATGGAGCCAGTGCGCTTAAAGCGGTATCAAACCGGGTTAATTCTGCAGTGCGGATGGAGCCTTTCCAGGCTTCCTCGTTACCTTTATGGGCCTTGAGCTGAAAGAGCCTCTGTCCTCCTCCTTTTCCAGCAGCAGCAGCAGCAGCCAGACCACATGAAGCGCTTTGTCGCACGTGGCTGCTGGGAGATGTAGTTCTCGTCTGTGAAAGGGAGGGAAGGGGAGGGGAAAGGCCTCCTGGGCGCCAAACTACAACTCCCACAATGCAAGCAGGGCGGAAGATGCAGCGTGGAAGAAGCAAGGCCCTTCTAGGGAAAGGAGGCCACAGCCTCCTGGTTAAACTTTAATGAGAGCCACTATAACAGGCGCCTTTGCTGCCTCTTTCCTCAGCCTCTCCTCCACAGTAAAATGCAAACCTTATCTCCAGTGTTTTCTTCACCGGCTCCAGCAGCTGCACTGTAGAGATAACGCAGTTTGACACCGCTTGAAGTGGCCCACCTCCCATCTCTTGAGTGGTTTCAGTGTAGGGCTGTGATGATGGCTCTAACCTCCAAAGCACACACTGCAGAAATAATCCATTTTAACACTGCTTTAACTGCCCTGTCTCAGTGCTAGGGAATCCTGGGAATTGTAGTTTATTGTGGCAGCAGAGCTCTCTGACTGAGAACTTGAGAAGCCTAAATGTCTCACAAAACTACAGTTCCCTAGCATTGAGCCAGGGCAGTTAGAGCGATCTCAAACTGGGTTATTTCTGCAGTGTGTTTTGGCACTCCCTTAATTTACTTTTTTGGTTTTGGGACATGGAAAGCAAAGCTCAGAGGCTCAGAAGGACTGTTTTCCTGGCCCTTCTGCTTCTGCTCTCAATGAGTCTTAATACAGGATGCATCTGCACTGCAGAAATAATCTGGTTTGACACTGCTTTAACTGCCATGGCTCGCTCCATGCTATGGAATTTTGCAAGCTGTAGTTTGTTGGACAGTGTGGTCTAATTCCACAGTGATTAAATTACAAAAGCACTTCGATCGAAGGGTGAAAAATATCCAGGCTTTAAGAAAAATGGCCGTTGAAGCATGAGGAAAAAACCTAACCTCCGCCCAGTAAGTGGTCTTGGGCAAGAAGTCACACTCTCTCAGCCTCAGGGGAAGGAAATGGCAAACCCCCTCTGAACAAATCTTGCAAAGAAAACCCCAAAATAGGGTCACACCACAATGACTTGAAGGCACACAACAACATACATATTATTATTTCTTGTTCTCAGCCTGCTTGAAATTTCCATTCCAGGAACTCTGAGCTTCTTATCCAACCAAGGGTTTCCTCTTCTCGGCTTCCTCCTTTTTCACTCACTGGCTGCACTGTATTCCTGGAATAGCCTCCTTCAATATTTGCGGACTGCCTCCTCCTTGACTAGTTTTAAATCTGAACTGAAGACATTCCTGTTTGCTTAAGCATTTGGAACTTTACATTAACATTGTTTTATAATTTTATATTTGATTATGTGTCAGTTGCTTCTACAGTACTGTATTTTACTTGCATAATTTGTTTATAATTATTCTATAGATTGTTTCTGCAAGGGCCATGCAAATTTATGGCCCTATACAAATAAACCATGATGATGATGATTGTGGATTCAGTTTTAAGAGATTACCACACTAGACTGTTATAGTGCTGCTATTCCACTTTTACTGCGCTGGCTGCCTCCTGTGGCATTTTGGGGCTTGTAGTTCAGTGAGGCCTAAGAGCTCTCTGGTTGAAAACTCTAAATGCCTTTCCCTAAAATACAAATCCCAGAATGACACAGGAGGCAGGCAGAGCTGTAAAAGCGGAATAGCAGCACTATAAAAGTGCAGTGCAGGAGTTTTACCCCATGAAATTTCCTCAGTCAAACCTGTTAGGCTGTTGACACTTGGTTTTTGGTAAATTTGATCCCCATCCTCCAGTAAGGGGGGCTGCTTAAACCTTGTTGGTGTGTGCGTGTGAATGTGTGCGTGTATGAGAGAGAGCTGTATGTTGTTATCTTACATTGCTGCTCTTGTTAGCTGTAGCATTCAGTGTGTCCACTAGAGCTCACCAGAGGTTTATTTCCCAGTCTAAACTCTGTGGAGACGAGGGGAAAGTTATTATTACAGTTGACTCTCCGTAACCACAGATTTTTTTTATCCACAGATTCAACTATCCACAGCATGAAAATATTCAGAATGTATATAAATTCTAAACAGCAAACTTCGATTTTGCCATTTTATATATGGGACACCATGTTACTAAATACTATGGTATTTAATGGGACTTGAACATCTATTGATTTTGGTATCCACAGGGCATCCTGGAACCAACCCCAGCAGATACCAAGGGCCCACTGTATTAGTATCACCAGTAGTATGCCTATTACTGATAGTAGTATTAGCAGTAGTATGCACTATGCCTAGGCTAGAGGTGTGAAGGCCCGGGAAGAAATTAGGAGAAAAATTGTCTGCGTTTTCCCTGAATCATGCTAAAATAAAATATTCCATAATTGATTTTCATCCTTTTTTGCTCCCCCCCCATTTTTTTCTCCCTTCCCCCCAGACCTTCTTCTTATGTCCTGGCCTTGCAGGGGGAGAAGGGTTGGGCAGGGACAGCTCCACCATGCCTAGGCTCAAAGGAAGATGAAAGACCTTCCTTTCATTTCAAACTGCTAATATCCTGGCCTTGCAGGAAGAAAAGGGGAGGGCAGACCCAGTTCCACCATGCCTAGGGCCTTTACTTCTTGACATTATCACATTGATCACTTTTAACTTTATAGTTAGTTTAATCCTATAGCATCCTGGTATCTGTAGCTAGGTGAGATACAGAGACTTGTACTATAGCTCTTGTAGGAGAGAATTCTTGCCATATTACAAATCCCAGGGTTGCACATGTCATAGAAGATTATTGCACTGGATATCTTTTCCTGATCTGGGCACAAGCTGAGACCATGTCTTGTTACACATCTCCATGCCCAGATCATTACTATCCTGTGTCAGATCAGGATTTCTCCCATACTTAGCTAAAAACGCTTCTTTTCCATTCTTAGCAAAGTAATGGGAGACGTTCCAGTCGGGTACGGGATGGTAACAATCTGGGCATGGAGCTGTGTGATAACACATGGTCCTAGCCCAGTCTCAACCCCTGCCCAGATCGGGGGGAAAGCTGTGTGATAATCTCCATAGTTATGATAGTTACAATGGTATTGAATTGGTTCAGCAGGCTAAGCTTTGCCTGTTTGTAACACTAGATACAGGAATGAAAACAGAGTATGGGGAAAAGCTGCAGATCCAAGATCAATTGATCTGGGGACTAAGAAATACAGGATCCGAAGTTTGTATAGTAAAACCTAATTTAACGCATCCCAAGAACATATTACCACAAGAGCAAGTCATTCCCTTAACTGTCATCTTTCGGCCTGTGAGGGAGAGAATAGGCTGGCCCAGCTCTATCAGGGCTAGCCTGAAGAAAGAGCCTCCTCCCTCCATAACTGTCATCCTTCAGCCTGGGAGGGGGAGAATAGGCTGGCCCAGCTCCATCAGGGCTAGCCAGATGAAAGAGGCTTCTCCCTCCATAACTGTCATCCTTCGGCCTGTGAGGGGGAGAATAGGCTGGCCCAGCTCCATCGAGGCTAGCCTGAAGAAAGAGTGCCCTCCCTCCATAACTGACATCCTTCAGCCTGGGAGGGAGAGAATAGGCTGGCCCAGCTCCATCAGGGCTAGCCTGAAGAAAGAGGCTTCTCCCTCCATAACTGTCATCCTTCGGCCTATGCAGGGGAGAATAGGCTGGCCCAGCTCCATCGAGGCTAGCCTGAAGAAAGAGCGCCCTCCCTCCATAACTGTCATCTTTTGGCCTGTGAGGGAGAGAATAGGCTGGCCCAGCTCCAGCAGGGCTAGCCTGAAGAAAGAGGTTCCTCCCTCCATAACTGTCATCCTTCGGCCTGTGAGGGGGAGATAGGCTGGCCCAGCTCTACCAGGGCTAGCCTGAAGAAGAAGAGCCCTCCCTCCGGTCCATCTGCCTTGGTCCAGGCCTCAGAGGGAGAGAAGAAAGCTGGACCTGATCCCCTCCCCCCTTCACCATTCCCTTCTCTTTTTGTGTCATATCTTTTAAATTGTAAGCCTGAGGGCAGGGAACCGTCTATTATCCCCTCTGTTGTAAGCCGCCTGGATTCCCAGTGATTGGGTGGCATATAAATAAATCCTATTATTATTATTATTATTATTATTATTATTATTATTATTATTATTATGAAAGGCTTGGGCAGTCCTGCATTTTCTGTACCAGTAGCCCAAGTTAATATTTAATATTAAAATAGTAAATATAAAGACTGGCAAGAAGAGTTGAAGAGCAGTATGTTTGGATATCCTGACTCTCTGTCTCATTGGCAGTGATCTTATAAGGCACGTGTGTGTAACTACCCACCACCAGAAAAAGTTAGAACAACTTACAGCATCTGTAGTGAAGGACGATCCATTTAGTGAATGAAATCCTACCCTAGTTGATAATAGAAGTAAGCTTGTTGCACCAGATGTTTCGGCACAGAATAAGGGCACTCTGGTGGCGCAGTGGTTAAATGCCTGTACTGCAGTCAGTCACTCACAAACCACAAGGTTGTGAGTTCAATACCAGCCAGGGGTTCAGGGGTGACTCAGCCTTGCATCCTTTCGAGGTGGCCCAGCTTGTTGGGGGCAATTGGCTTACACATTGTAAACCTCTTGGGCAGTGCTTAAGTGCACTGATAAGCAGTATAGAAATGTACTTACTATTGCTGTATGGTTTGGCTTCCTATCACAAACACATTAGCCTGATAACAACCCTGTGAAGTTGTTTAGGCTGAGCAAAACTGTTTGGACCAGGGTTAAATGCTCACCTTCATGGCTTGAGTTGGGATGTTTCCCATGTCAAGTCATTTATGGAAGCAAATTTGTTATCCATAGCAAAAGCTGATAGAACAGCAGTCTTTGTGTGCTCTGCTGATCATTTTGACTGGGGGCATCAATCCTTCTACTAGTGAACACAGGTTGTGAGGGCCAACAGGACTGGAACTTCTCTCTTTCTACACAAACACACACACACACATACTGTACATATCTACATCCAATTTTTCTTCTGACAGTGTAGCAATGGAATATTGAAGGTCACTTGGAAAAGAAGAATGGAAAAGAACTGAGATAGGAATAAAGCTATTCTGTCTTTTCTTCTTACAGCTTGTTGTATCATGGAAGAAGGTATGCCTGGCTGACACCTTCAACAAAAATACTGCAGCAAAGGATATTCTTCTAATCTTGGAAATATTACCCTCTGCCGGAAGGATACTTCTGGCACAATACTGGAAGTCAAACGAGATACCTTCCATTGATCTGTGGCTACTGAAATTACTTGACATGATGGACATGGATCGATTAACAAAAATAATACATGGGAAAGATGAGGCAAAGATTGATGAGCAATGGGAGGCCATAAGGTCGTTTTGTGGTAAACGCTGGAAAGAGATGTAAAATAACATAAAAAGTGTTGCAATTATATAGAAACAAAGTAACCTTGAGAAGGATAGGGAGAAAGAAATTAAGGAAGAGAATAAAAGACTGGTGTTATTTAGAATCAGTACATACATAAGGCAATATTGTAGAATACAAAAATAACCATATAGGATGCATGTTGTACGAAGAAAGTATACTGGTTGTTTATTGATATTAACTGGAAAATCAAATTATTGGAATAGCTAATCATTTTTGAAGCTGCTGTGAAGCTGCTAATGACAGTGATGTGTTGATGTGTGTGTGTGTGTATACATATATACATATGTATATGTATATAAATAAATAATAAAATACTTTAAAAAAAAGAAATATTACCCTCTGGAACACAACTCCAGCATCTCTAGCAAACATAACTACTGGCCATTTTTGCTATGGGTTTCTGGAGACTGTCATCCCAAAAGACAACTTTAGCCAGCTTTGATTTTGTTGCCCATTACAATGCTAGTCTGTAAACAATTGGCCATATCTGGGATTTCAATAGTTTAATAAGTAGCTAAAGATGTTTGCACAGTGGTCACTGATGGTCACCTGATGTTCCTGGAAAGTAGAATATCGATCATTCACATACTCCCAGTAATGCTGCAAACAAGGTGGCTCAGAGAGGGGAGGATGCTAGTTTTGTAGCTTTTTGTTTTAGTCAAAGAAAATATGAAAAGGGCTTTTGGATTTGACTTCCAAGAAGCAACCTATGGGAGCAGTAAAGATGTGATGTTGCTTTTGAGATACGGCTGGTGGTTTTGCATAGCCCCCTGTGTGTGTGCCTTCCTCCTTCTTCACTGCTCAACTGCTACCAATTAATAATCAGATATTACACAAACAATCTTCCAGTATTCCATCCTCAAGGAAACTAGCAAGAAAAAGCTCCCCTGTATGTTCCTTCTGCCGGGACAAGTGGGAGGTGTGAAACATCCTGGCAAGCTGTAAATCTACAGGAAGAACCACCCTAGGATTATAATTAAATCGATGAAGAAGGCACAGTATGTTGAGCCAGTTTGAAAGAGGCAACAGAATGCTGGGCCTGTTCCAAAGGGAGAATTAAAAATCAGTATTGGTTTAGAATCCTAGAAGGTGTCCAGGTTATTAGAGCAGGTTATTTTATAGACATAATGGTGGAACAGTGTAAGACATTTGCAGTCTGAGCTATAGCAGTCCAGAGTGAGTATCACAGTAAGAGCAGCCACTCTTGACATCAGAAGTGTGAGCTAGTAGATCTACTTAGGCTAGGGCCAAATTTGGGGACTATGGGCCCTATCACACTACACAAGTATAACATGATGAGTCCACCTTAGCTACCATGGCTGCTTCCTATGGGATTCTAGGCTTTGCAGTTTGGTCAGAGGTAATAGAAGAGCTCTCTGACCAAGAATTCTAAATACCCTTCGATAAAACCAGTGGCATCACTAGGGTTGATGTTAGCTGGTGTGGTAACTCATGGTGTCACCCCTCATTGACCTCTTCCCAAACCACACCATACAGAATTCTTTGTGATGTTTTTTGTACTAATGTTACTCATAAATTGTAATTCCCATATATTACTGAATAGTTGTGACAACTAGCAAAATTAAAATTATACCTTTAACTTACAATATCATACACACAGTCTAAATGCATTTACACATACATAGTTGTGGTTAAAGTGAAAATTTTGTAAAATGTGTATTTTTAAAGAAAAAAAATTAAAAGAATAATTTTTAATTAAAAAAAATTATTTGTTTTTAAATTGACATTTTAAATTTTATATTTTAAAAAACCTGGGAGCTCTCCCCTTTCCTCCCACTAAGCCTCACCCCCTTCACTCCATCACTTCAGTATTTTAAAGGGATACAGGTGAACATCATAGCCCATTTGAGCCAAAATGCAGATGTTTGGGGAGTAGTTGTGTCACCCATTTTTAGGATATCACCTGGTGTGGTCCATACCCCCTGCCTTAACCTACAGTTGTATACCCAATTGTATGCACACCTCCCTGGGAATACAAAGCAACACTGCATCTAGCAAATTACTTTTGAGTGATCATGCATAGTATAGCACACAAGAAAGTCTTCAGATAGATTCAGAAGGCTATATTTGATTACACTAAACTCAAACCCCCAGTGACTGCCTCTCCTAAGCTCCTCCTCGTACTCTGAATTCCCTTCCTTTACTCCATGGGAAAGTCTCTTAGACTGACATTCCACGCCTCCCAATTTATCATTACAATTTAACATTTTGAATGGAAATGGAAATACTTATAAAGGAAAGGACACAAGAGTTTCTCTCAAGACATGGTAGACTTTTCTTATCCACAAATTATTCCTTTCAGCCCCAGCAGAACATCTGGCCATGTGTCTGCTGACCCTCACAAGTAAATCCTTGTTTTCCTGGCAATGTACTTCATCTCCTCTCAATCACCCACACAGTCATAAGATTTTTTCCTAACACAGGTCAGCTCTTCAAGCTGGAGCCAGTAAGCACAAATAAACTCCCTGTCTTGCTAACTCAAAATGTTGTTCATAAAAGTCTCACCCTTCAGTTTAGAAAATCAAAATCTAATCTTGTTTTAAAATAAAAGTATAGCAAAAATTGTCACAATTCAAGGATAAACAGTGCCTATGGGTAAGGAATAGGGGGTTAATATACCAAAAGGGCCAAAAATGTAAGGCAATGGTTTATCAAGGCAGAAATGCCCACATTTACTGTTGTGCTAAATGGTGATGTAGGGAGGAGCCAGTGTGGTATAGTGGTTTGAGTGTTGGACTAGGAATCTGGGAGGCCAGCTGAGCCAGGCAAATCCATTGTTTACTATAAGGCACACTCTCTGACTTATAGGAAGGCACTGACAAATGTCCTCTGAATAAATCACAGTTGCCATGAGTCAGAGTTGACTTGAAGGCACAACAACAACAACATCAAAATTAAAACATATAATAGAATCTCAGAAGTAAAAGTACAGTCAGCCCTTCTTATACACAGATTTTTTTATACATGGATTCAAGCATACATGGTTTGAAAATGTTCAAAAAAAGTATAAATTTCAAATATCAAACCTTGATTTTCCATTTTTTATAAGGGACACCATTTTGCTATGTCATTATATTTAATGGGACTTGAGCATACACCGATTTTGTTATCCACGGGGGATCTTGGAACCAAACCCCAGCGGATAACAAGGGTCCACTATATAACAGATTTTCAAAATGCCTTCATGCAAATTCAAGAACATATTTGGTTTCTCATATTTGCAAAGTATCCATGGGTAACTAAGGGAAAGAAATGTTTGGGGTTTTTTTTCCTGCAAAGAAAGATAACTTTAATCAAAATAACACAAAGACTTGCAGGGAAAATATCATTCCATTACTGTAGCTTTAATTACTGAGGGACAGGTTTCTTAGTAGAGCTTTTTGTTTTAAGGACATTGTGTTTTTAGAACTCTTCCCATATTCTGAGAATGTGATTTGTACTGTATGGACTTTATCAGACTGATGAAAAAGACGAGAGCATAGTGGTATGCTCCTGTCAATATCGAACAACAACGAAAAGATTATCACACGACGTTGGGCAATATTGCCATGATTATCCAGTAAATAATATCCCTGCTTCTCTCTGACCCAGACCAGTGCTTACACTGTGAACAAAGATAACCTTGTGTCTGTTCTGACCCACACACTGCCACTAGCAAGATTAATGGCTCCTAAAGGATGAGCAGTCAAAGCTGATTACCAGATGCTTTCCCCAGCCCTGTTTATATAGAGTTTTACAAAGTTCCCGGCATAGATCTCTAGTTACAATGGCCAGGCAGTACTCTTACACCATAGAGAAGTTTGGAGCAAGGGATGATGTCCATGACTACTCTGATCTTTAAACTGTGAGAACTTTGGTCCATTTAACCAACATCTGGCTACTCTTTCTGGTAGTGGCTTCCTAGAGTGTCGGGGGAAAGGCCATTCCCAGTCTGATTCCTTGAGAACATTTTAACTGGAAATTTTCAATTCCTGTTAGAACCCTTCTTTGCTCAGAGTATTCAGTTCCTAGTCCCAGATAGAGTAGACCCTGAATCAATGGGACCTATGTAAGTGTTGACTTAACACTCAGCAGTTGCTTCAGTGGGGTCACTCTGAATGGATATGTAGAATAGATAGTTATGTGTACACTGCACACATTGCTTAAAAATAATAATCTAGATCTGAAGCAAATGGAATTGACATACGGTGCTTAAAAAGCTGAAATTTGCAACCTGTATAAACTATTCAGATTTGCTTGTGAGGGGAAGATGCCAGAAACTGAGTAAGGTGGTAAATTACTGTTATTACATATATCCCACTGCTGTGGATATTGTTGTTTTTTTTAAAATAGAGTTTAATATTGTCTGATAGCCTGCCATCCAGCCAATGGTCTGACTCAGTCTTGTATGATTTCATCATACTTGTTGCATCCTGTGCATTCAGGCCATAGTGAGGAATTTCTGGATGTCATATCCAGCCCTTACCCGCTATTTTACAGTCACAGAGCTTTTTATGTAGAAATGTTTTAGAGATTCGATATTATTAAGTGTAATCAGATGTGGAAGCATTTATCTTCTTGTATGTTTGATGACCAACCCATGAAACCACACACAGAATTTGGGATAAAATATGGACAACTTTATTTAAACTGTTACCTATTTAAACATTTATTTAAACTGTTACCTATTGAAAAATGCAACACAAGCGGGAGGGAGCAATCTAATGTGGGACCAGGTGAGGCAGTTGGTCTCTCCTAGACCTCATCCACAGTTCCTTTGGGCAAAATGCCTGAGTTCCATAAATATGGTCCACTCACTCTAATCCAGCTGAGGGAAAATGGCATAGTGTGACTGTGACTGCAGTTTAGGGCCCACCACCTCTTCAAACAATATCTACAGAGTTTGGAAAAATATAACAATATTAGTAATCTGCAAATTTTAGTCCTTCATTTTCCTCAGTAAATAAAGAAAAAATAACACAGATTATTTTAGGATTACTGTTTGTTTTGTTATTTTACTTTATTATTCAGTTGCTTCATCCTTTAGGCCAAAAAAAAAAAAAATTAAAATAAAAATCCACATAAGTTCAAGTCTTCCCCTTAGACAACATAATGGTCAGTATTAATTTTGTGTAATATGAGGGCACAAAAGGTCAGCTATGAATTGTTTTTAAAATAGCTAATGCAGACATTTAAGGCTGTGAATACCAAATTCCAAGTTCTAGCCCATTTGTTGTTGTTGTTGTTGTTGTTGCTGCTGCTGCATTTATTTATTTATTGTGTTTATACCCCACTCTTTGGAAATGCTCTCAGAGCAGCTTACAAATTGTTAATTAGACAGTTCTCTGCCCTCAGGCTTACAATCTAAAAAGACATGACACAGAAAGAGAAGGGAATGGCAATGGGGGAGGGGGTCAGGTCCAGCAGTTCTTTTCTCCCTCTGAAGCCAGGGCCATGGCAGATGGAATGGGCTAGGCTTGGTGAAGTGTAAATCCTACCTATTCTCCAGGTGGATGGTTGCACAGTGGCGGCTCCTCCTGCCTCGTTGGGTGGCCGCAGCACGTGGACCCAGGGGTGCTGAGGGCTTGCGATGTCGCCAGTGCGGGGGTGGCATCAATTCAGCATCCCCCAGTGACATGGGGCAAAGATGCGCATATGCACATAACCAGCTCCCTACGTGGAGGACACGTTGAGCCAGTTATCCCTCTGTCATCCCGAAGCCTGGCTGTGACCAGGCATTTTGATTCATCGGCCAACACAGGCTGGTGGATGACAGATCCAGACCTCATGCTTTCGGGCCAACCCTCTCTGTTCTTCTGTTGCTGTTATAATAAAGTTGTGGCCTTTTCTTGCTAAATTGGTTGTCCTTTGTGTTATTTTGCCTTCCTCCCTTCCTCAGCAAATGCCATGATTATTCATGGAAGTGGAGACAAGCAGACTTGTTTGGTGGTATTTTGATTGGTCCTAATCAAGGTATTGCTGCTCAGCAGTGCATTCTTGATTGTTAATGGTCTTCAAGAGTTTTGAAATATGATGAAGGTCAGGTATATGTCTAGATTTATATTCACCCTGGGCGGGTTTTGTTTTGGTTGGCTGATTTTTGGGAGCTGATGAGAAGAGAGTGTGGGATTTCTTCTTTATTTGCAATCAAATAACCTCTTTATTTTCAGAACCAGCATACATCTCTTTTTCAAGAGTTGTTGACTGGGGCTGAGAACAGGAAGGAAGCGTGACTGGAATTATAGGGGACAAGAATAAATCTTGAGAGACATAAACAAGAGTTTGATGAAGGAACGTTAACACAGATTGCAGAGAAAGCTTGATTTCTCCATTATTTTGTGTTGGTTTAATTACATGTCCATAAATATAACTATGGCTCATTATAGTCGGGCCTTGGCTCTGCCCTCAGTACGTCCTAGGGGTTGGCCGAGGACGCAGCATCCAATCAGGCCTCACCCCTAGTACGTACTGGGATGTCAAAATGGCAGCGCCCTATACACATGGGCACCAACATTTTGACGTGATGGACGCTTAGTGTCCGCACATCATGGTGCGGATGTGATGCCACAAGTGTGCAATTGGCACCTTGCGGTGTCACAACTGCACCACAAGAAGAACCCACTTTTTGCGGGTTCTTTTTGCTGCATGGGGAAGCCATGTGGTTTGTCCGCTGCGGCTCCCTCGCGTAGCAAACACGGGCGCCGGCAGAGCGCCCTTTTTGAGCGCTCTGTAAAGCACCTATAGTAGATTTCACCATTGTTGTTCATAGAATCATAAAGTTGGAAAGGACCTCAAGAACGATTAAGTCCAATCCCTTGCCATGCAGGAACTCACAATCAAAGCATCCCTGATATATGGCTGTCCAGCCTCTGTTTAAGGACCTCCAAAGTAGGAGACTCCAACAAACTTCGAGAGACTATGCTCCACTGTCGAACAGTTCTTATTGTCAGGAAATTCTTCCTAATGTTGAGGTGGAATCTCTTTTCCTGTAGTTTGCATCCATTGCTCCATGTCCTAGTTTCTGGAGTAGCAGAAAACAAGCCTGCTCCATCCTCAATATCTCTTCAGATATTTCAACAGAGCTATCATATCACCTCTTAACCTTCTCTTCTTTAGGCTAACCATCACCAGCTCCTAAATCTCTCTTCATATGGCATGGTTTCAGAACTTTCACCTTTTTGGTCTCCTTCCTCTGGGCATGCTCCATATTGTCCAGCTTGCTGCTGCTGCTGCTGCTGTGTGTATCTATGTTATTGTATCCATAGGATAGAGCTACAGTGCTTAAAATGGTGTCAAATTGTATTATTTCTACAGTGCACCTTTTGTCTTTTGTGAAGCCTTTCTGAGGCAGAGAATATTGAATTTCTCAAGAAGTCTTTGTACTGTTCCATTTATACTGAGTTTTACTTATATAGCACCTAAACTTTTCCCCCCCAAATATACCCATACAGAAAAGTTTTGAGAAATTCCAGGGGCTTGTTATGATGTAACCAAAAGGGATTGTTTTGTGGCAAGCTTTTTGCAATGGATTATAAACAAATGTTATTCCTTTTGCAGAAAATCCCTGTTGAGCTAAATCTAATGCTATCTGTCAATATCTGGACTCACACCATTTTGCATGACACATGGAATCCTGATTTAATGCAAACCCGTTTACAGTATCTCCAGTAGTAGAAGAGATCCTTTCCCGTGAACTAATGCCAGAAGAGTCCACAGGAAAAGTTCATTTTGTGGAAGAACTTCAATGCATGGAAGAACTCCCCTCCCCTTACAGGCTATATTTCTGCATCACTCGCCCTCAGTCCTATCTCCATGTCTAACATCCTTAAATAGGAGTCACTGCTTCATAGGCATTTCCTCAGTATATGCACCTCATCTATGGTCATGATGATTCCAGAGGGAGGTGTCAGGTATATGAGGATACCTACCAGTGCCGCCACCACAATCCACATCTCAAAAGCAGAAGCACATTTTTAAAAAGAAAATAAACATCATTATGTGATTCTTTTTTCCCTGACAGAAACTCCACTTTTGTGCAAGACACTTTTAGCAATATATGAGTTCGATTTGCAGAGGGAACTGCATCCATAAGACATAGGAAGGTTAGGAATTTTTCCTGAATCACCTACAGTTTCCCAATAAAGCCACTAGATGCCACTGTGTTACAAATGAGAGATGCCAATCAATCCATTTGTAAAGTAGGCATGAGCAAAATATGGTCTGCACAGGGACGTAGCCAAGGGGGAGGGGTTCTTGGGGTCCGGACCCCCCCTTCCATTAAAAAAAATGAATGGTGTGTGCTGCTGCGCCACCGTACTCAAGTCCCATTATAATGGTGGCACTTAGTCTGGAAAACCCCCCCTTTCCTAAAATCCTAGCTACGTCCCTGGTCTGCAAGTTGCATGTGGCCCCAAATCTATTTTTGTGGCTCAAGCTCCTCCCAACTACCCCCTATGTTTTCATCAGGAGAAAGGGCCTTTCCACTTCTGGGAGCCTGGTGTGGCACAGGGCCAAAAAGAGGCCTCCTGGATCACTAGAAGTTGCCAATTTATCTTATAAAGTGTTGTTCCTTATGCTAGACCAGGGCAATGCAATATGTAGCTCTCGAGATGATGTTGAACAATACTCACATCAGCTCTAGTCACTGAAGATGCCATCAAGCCACATCTGGAGGGCCACAAGTTGCCCAGCCCTGCTGTACAGCTGTCATCCCCTCTTCAGATTTCTTACCTCCTAGGAATTATTTCTGTATCAACTAGATTGCCAAGGAATCTTTGTGGACTATCCATGGAGACCTTTCATGTTGCAGAGGATGTGATGGGATGTGTTTAAGCGTTACATGCTAATTTCACACATAGTTCTGACCAGACTCACTGAATTCCATATCATTCTCTGTGAGCTGCTATATCCGACCCCATCTAAACTGTCTTGCAGCTCTGTATTTCAAATGAAGCTGTATTGTAGGCCTTCCTGTTCAGCTTCACTAACCTTCTGTACATGAGCACCTTCCAAAGGACCCTAAGGTACTCCTTAGCAATGTTTCAAAGCTACTGCTCCAGAAAAAACAAAGTCCCATTGGATGTGGGGAATAAGTGTGAGATGTGCTTCACACATACTTGGTTCCTTCATTGTAGGCACCACACTTTCAAAGTGTTTCTTAGGGCTGAACTTTTGATCTGATGCTTTGCTGAATGACCAGAGGTTGGAAGTATGGCACTCTATCAGAACTGAATTTTCTTCATAGCTTAGCTGTCCCTGCAGGACATCAGAACTAGCTAGAGCATCATCTTTACATAATCTTGCCAAACATTTCAAATGCCTGGTAAGGTAAATATGCACCTTGCCTCCATGGTAGATATGCACCATAGTAAATATGCACCTTGCTTCCTAAAACTTATATTAATAGGGTTGCCAAGTTAAAAACTGGAGAGGATTCCTGTACCCTTAATGGTTATATGGAAGAAAGAATTTCAGGTGTTCCTTGCCATACAACCAGATAACTAGCAATACCTGTTGAAATTCCCTCTTCTATACAACCATTAAAAGAACAGGAGCCCTCTCCAGTATTCACTTTGGCAACTCCATATCATAATTTCTCAACTCAGGCTGAAAATGAAGGCAATACAACTAGAATTGTTAGTGATAAACCTTATGTAAGGGCATGTTCCATAGCAATCAACACATTTCCAAGGAAGAGAGTACAAATTCAAGGATCTATCAAGAAAGGATAGGGTGGAAGACAGCAAATGTTTTTCATGAAATTGCAAGCATTAAAGGCTGATCGACCTATAGATTCTAAAATTAAGGATGATATCTGGCAGTAGCAACCACCCTGGCATTAAAACAATACAGAGTCTTTTGGCACATCAAAGAGTAATTGATTTATTGTGGCAATAAGCTTCCATGTATTGTTTCAAATGAGCCATATGATGTATAGCTATAGATAACCAATAAAAAGGAGTCACAAATCATTTTGTGCAGAGGATAAAGACAATACTAGGGACTCTTTAGCATTTCTGTATATTGCTTTGGCACAAGAAAGAAGCAAAGTCAACAGATGTTTGATATCTATAATGGGATCTTCTTTCTCTTTACATTTCTCTTCAAAGCAGCCTTGGTAGGAAGACGGTAGTAGACTTTTTCTTTCTGAAAGCAATCTTGGATGTTTTACCCTAATCAGAAAACAGCTGTGGGGGATTTACATGGTGAAAGTGTTAAGCTTCCTCCACTAATAACAGGGGCTCCGTACAATTCACCTCTGTCATTGCTGCCTTTTAGCCAAAATACCCTGAAGTCTAATCTTGGAAGCTAAGCAGGGTTAGCCCTGGTTAGTACTTGGATGGAAGACTGCCAATAAAAACCAGGTGCTGTGGGCTATATTTCAGAGGAAGGAACGGGTGAAACCACCTCTGAAGATTCTTTCCCTAAGAAAACCCTATGAAATTCATGGGGTCGCCATAAGTCAACAGGTAACATGAAGCCACCTGCCCCTTTCTCTCCTTGTTGCACTCTTATTTATATTCCTCTGGCCTTTTATCATCATCATTGTTATTATCACCATCTCTAAAATATTTGATCATTATTGGTAGCTTGATAATGTGTTTTGATGCATGAGAGATGAGACAGAAAAGTTAAAAAGAAAGAAAATGTGCCAGCGAGGACCACATTAAAACTAGAGTTTGGAAAACATTCTTTTTGCTTGTAAAAGTTTGTTTGGCTATATTTAAAACTTCCATGTGTTAAAATAAATGTTTGCAATGGTTAAAGAGTTGAGGAATGTATGAGATACTGTGCTGAAATAAGAGTTTGGAAAACCTCCTTTGGTTTGACTACAACTCATTTGTGTTTTTAAAGAGAGAGCTTGCAAAAGTAAACCATACCATATTCTTTCTGTCTGTCTGTCTATCTAATATCACTCTTTTGTCTAAGCATGATATCCAAAGCAATTTCCAATAATTTAAAATAGACACTTAGCTAAAATCTGATTGTACAAAAGTTTAAAAAAGAAACAGTTCTATTAAAAAATACGTAGATTGGAAACAATCTAAAATGCAATTGAAACATAATTGACAAAACACAAAATAAATGCGCAGAACACCACTTTCAACACACTTCTGCTATATGATTAAAAATCAAAGGACTGCCTAAATAAAAATGTCTTTGCTTGCATTTGGAAAGAGAGCAGCTACCTGGATGTCTTCTAGAAGAAAGTCCCATAGTCTGGGGACAGCCACTGAAAAGGTTCTCTCCTATGCACACACGCAACATGCCTGTGATGGTGGAGGAATTGAGATAAAGTATAATTTCTAACCACAGATATGTTTTCCTATTAGATAGATGTCTGTTGTTGTTTTTAATATGAATGACTTGCACTGAAAATTGTGAGTGACACTATTATACTTAATAGCATTGTAAGGGCTACTCCCACTGTAACATCACTGGTTTTTTTAGATTTTTGACTGAAATTTCAGGGTCTGGGAGGAGGCTGACGTAGGGTGCATTCACTCTACAGAAATTAAGCTTTAACACTTTAACTGTTATGACTCTATCCTACAAAATCCTGGGATTTGTAATTTAGGAAGGCACCAGGACTTGCTAATAGACCAGGTGAATGTCTCACCAAACTACAAATCCCAGGATTTCACAGGATGGAGCCATGAACAGTTAAAGTGGTGTCAAACTGTTTTATTTTTGCAGTGGGAAAGAGCTGCTGGCCACCTTAATAATGAATCCGAGTGAGGCAGTCTGATTTTGGATGATGTCATGAAAGGGTAACAGATTAATTATGATTAATTATGTAATGTGGCATTGTTGCATTTTTACCAGTGAAGAAGGCATTAGGCAATTATGAGAGTTTCAGCCTCCAGTGCCAAGGTCTTGTTTGTGTGTGTACGCATGTGTGATGTGAAAAATGTATGTGCCCTCCATCCTTTCTTTTTAGGTAGAGTGGACTGAGGATTTCCCTCTTTGAGTAATCAGCAGATGCCGCTACTGCTGTGTTAATTACTCTCATAAAGCTTGGCATGTGGAATCTAGGCCTGCAGCGTTCTTGAGAGAAGGGGAGACAGGCTTTGCAGCTCCCTCTGCATAATCTGGTAGCTTTAGGCATAAGTGTTTGCCGGTTAGACCAAGTTCAGACAATGCTCATTACTCCAATCCAGACTTCCAGTTCAAATTATTCATTTAAAGGATTCAAATACAGAAATCAGTAAGTGTATAAAAAAGAGACTATAACCAGTAATTTTGGAATAGCTTTAAACTGATACGGTGCCTAGGGGAGTTCAGCAGCACTTATAAAACTAATAGCATCCTGAATAAAATGTGAATATAGCTATGAGGGACTCTGTTGGAGGCAAACAAGCATTAATTTGTAGCACAGCCAGACACAAAAACATATTCAAACCATGGAATTTTTACATTCAGTTTCAGAAAGTATCAGAAAGTATCAGGAATAGTTTTTAACAGAGTTGCTGATTCATTATGCTTGTTTTCTTTGAATAGTTTAATGAATGATGGGTAGGGGTGGGGCAGCCATCCAATCAAAACAACAACAGCAGTATGATATGGCAGGTTTTAGGCTGCATTCAGAGCATAGGGACTCATTCAGAGAGGCACCAAATAGCATTGTCTGAGATAAGATAGCCAAACCTTTTTCAGTCTAGTTTCAGGGCTAGTTTTGGTACCTAAACTACCCCAGTCAACCTGACCAATCATCCATGTAAGAAGATGGATGGAACATATTTGCAGTGGCAGGATTTTTTTTTTAAAAAAAATGTTTACAATATCAAAACACAAATCAATTTATTTGTATGAAAAAAAATGAGCTAGATGTTACCTTTTGCTTTTGATTAGAAATAGAGTTGCCAAATCAACACTAAAATCTTGCATTTCTTGTTTTAAATTGAGAAATCCAGTTCACATGCTACAATGTAGAAATAGTGCAGTTAGACACCACTTTCATCCTATGGAATCCTATGGATTTGCAGTTTTACAAGGTCTTTAGCCTTTTGTGGCAATGAGTGCTGGTGCCTCCCAAAGCTACAAATCCCAGGATTCTATAGGATGGAGCCATAGTATTAAACTGCATTATTTTTACATTGCAGATGCAGCACTAAAGCACAGGACACAGCAAACGCTGTATTAAAAATCCATAACCTAGTCAGACATGATCTTAAGGCTAAGAGGCAAAATTTTAACCTGGTGTTGAAATGAGCCTAGTGTTGGCATAATCCCGGCCTCCAAGGAGAGAATATTTCACAATTAGGGTGTCATGGCAGAGAAGGCACTCTCTCTTGCACCTCCATATAATATTATGTACTTATTTTATTTGTTTTATAAGAAGATTTTATTAACAGGCATTGCCTCTGGTCCTCTGCATTAAGACTAGTTGAATGTTCCAGTCTGCAATGCAGTAATGCAGTAGAAGTTTCCCCCTCCACTCCCTCTCCTCTCTCTTGCAGAATCTGATTGAAGTAAGCAGAGCAGGGAATTGCACAGATACCCCAAAGGCCTATTCCTTTGTCAGAGGTTTTTTTGGGGGAGGGGGCTTACATGAGCCATCCACAATGTGGTCTTGTTTTTTTCCTGCATCCACCCCACCCATGCCCTTTTCCAAAGTCTGAGGAATGATGACTAGTATGGGAGAATTCCCTGCTTCCAGCTCTGTGCTCCAGCACAACCAGCAGCCTAGTGGTGAATATGGATCCTTCCCCATCATGCACCTCATCAGCTTGTGTGCATGTTTCCACCCTTTACAACTGTTGACAAAGCTATGCTGCTTTGCTACAGCTGGGGATTGAGCTCAAATGTGCAACTGACTGTGTCTGAAATAACATGAAGAAGGAGGTTGTGGGGGAGAGAGATTGAGTTTGGGAAAAATAAATGATGGAATGCTTTCAAACCTTGGGGGCTGAGCTTTATGCGATGCTTCAGCGGCTGGTGCTTTTTTTTAGCTGCACTGATTCCATCTGTGCCTACTTATAGCTCTGCCGTTTGTTTGCTTTCCACCCAGATGAAAAGGCTGCGTGGGGAAAGAGCTGTCAGTCGTGGTTCTGAGAGCCCTCCTGTGTCCTTGTGGCACGGTCACAAACACAAACCCAGCCATGCACAATTCCCCTGGTTCTGCCACCACATGCTCAGGCTCTCTAATAGGCCCCCTTTGCACACATTGCCAATGTACTCTTCAAGGCCTGAGTTTTGCTTTTGCTTCCTCCCTCCCTTTATCTCTCTTACCCCCTCTCCCTTCCATCATTGCCTGAGCACAGATGGACTTGCCTGCTTGCCTCCTTCCCGCCCTCCCTTCCTTTCCCCACTCTCTCTTTGCATCACTGTCAACACCATGCAGTTTGCTGAGTTCACACCGAGCAAAGGGAGGGGAAGGCTGGCTATATGACTCACCAGAGCCTTTCCTCCATCAAGAGAAAGACCCCTGCAGGCATCTGTCCCAAATATCCCCCATACCAGCTTCACTAAAAGGCTGCATGGATGTCCTGAGCCATTCTTTTCTAATAGCCCTCATTCTTTTCATACAGAGGTGGCCACATTTGGGGAAAGAGCCTCTACAAAGGGCTATTTATGTCCCATTTAAATGTCCCATTTAAAGTGATTCAGACTTGGACCAGGTGGTTACTGGTGAGGTGGTGACTCTTGTTTGGATCCTGTGTGGAACAGGATTTCACTGGCCCCAAGCTATGGGTTGAGGAGCAAGCCCTACTGAGTTCAGTTCCTTAAATGGAAGGCTGACTCTTCCATGATGCAGAGAGAAATGGCTGTCTCAGGTACAGACATTGTGGAGTAGAAAGATCAGCAAATTGTCCATTGTTTCCTTCGTTGTTATTAGTAATATTTTCAGTATTGACAAAAGAGAGTGCTTTGATTGAGATTTCCTGCATGGCAGGGGGTTGGACTGGGTGGCCCTTGCGGTCTCTTCCAACTCTATGAATGAGGGAGAGAAGTGCCTGTGCAATATTTTGCCTCTTGTGTCCAAAGAAACACAAGAGATGTGTTACTTTTGAACATAAGAAGCAGAAGGGGTGCTTTGACTTAGAGTGGGGATGGTGGGCTTTTGCTGTTTAGGCAGTGAAGTATCTTGGGCCATAGCCTGCTTATCATTCATTGACTGTAGTTTGGTAGAGCCTTGATTATTTGAATGAGCCAGAGAATCATAGAATCATGGAGTCGTGGAGTTGGAAGGGAGCACTAGGGCCACTTAGTCCAACCACCTGCCATGCAGAGAAACACAATTAAAGCACTCTTGAAAAATGCCCCTCCAACATGTTTACAGACCACCACCCTCCAAGGCAATCTATTCCACTGACAGACAACTGTTACAGTAAAAAAAAAGTCCTTCCTAATGTTTAAGTGGAATCTCTTTTCCTGTAATTTGAATCCATTGCTTCAGGTTTTAGTTTGTGGAGCAGTGGAAAATAAACTTGCCCCATCTTTTACATAATATCTCTTCAGATATTTAAAAATAACTATCATTTCACCTCTCAGTCTTCTTTTCTCCAAGCCACCCAGCTTCCCGAGTTGTTCCTCATAAGGCTTGGTTTCCAGACCTTTGGTCATCAAGGTTGCCCTTCTCTAAGCAATTTTTAAATAGATCTGATGTTTGTTTTTCAATTTTTGTATAGCACATTTTAAAGTTAAACTTTTATTTTAAAATTTTCAAACTACCTTGGGTCTCTTGGTAGGAGAAAGCCAGGATATAAATTGAATACATACATACATACATACATACATACTCCTTGTGACAAGGTGAATATATCAACCCAAAACCTCCCAGCAGGCAAGCAAGTGGAGATGATGTGGATGCTAATAAATGATGGGTGGGAACACTATGTGCAGACTGGGATTTTCCCCATTCTTGAAAAGCCCCAGAATAAGCCTGGCTGGCATCTGGACTGTATACGGGCTGCATTCACCTGGCCATGAGGAAATACAATAACACTCATTTGTAAATTTAAATGCAACCCTATCCCATTGTTAGTCTGGAAATTCAGTACGCAAAAGGATCTTGCAGCACCTTTGAAGAAAGAAAGAAGCTGGTAGCATCAGCTTTTGTAGACTTGAGCATACTTCCTCAGATGCATGAGGTGGAGTGGAGGGTTCAGAGACTCATCTATATAAGCCAATTGTATGAGAGAATGTAAATTGATATTTTTAAGTTTCTGTGCATTTCCCCTAGAACAAGCATGGGTGGAAAGGTCTAGAAAACTGCATTGCAAAAATTGAAGAAGAGTAAATACTAACGGATAGCAATACCAAAACTGCATTTTGGTTCATGTGATGGTTTGGGAAGAACATATTAATGCCAACAAAGTAAATTCCTACCCACCAACTCTATCCCTATTCAAGGATAGAGGGGGCAGTGTGCTTTTCAAGAGCAAGCCCCTGGAGCAATAGCTCCAGGAGACTCAGGGGCTGTACAGATGGGTGACATCTAGTCGTCCTTTAGTGGCTGGATCGGTGCCACAGCAACTGCATGCTGCGCAACCAATCCAGCCTCCAGAGTGCAAAAAAAGCCGCAAAAAGCAGCTCCTTTTTGCACCTGCTAAAGGGCATCAAAGCTGCTGTGGTGTGGCTTTGTGATGCCCTTTCAGCGCTGCATCATCTAGATGAAGTGTCAGGGCCATGCCATGATGCCACATGCCATCATGACATGATGGGGGGCAGAATCACAGTGTCCAGCATGCAGACACTGTGCCATGTCTCCACCTACAGACAGGCACAAAGTGCCAGTCTATATAGCCCCCTTATCAACCAAGCTGAACTAGAGTACAGGAAGGATCAGGCAAATTCTCATTATTGGCCACTAACTGATTTAATATGGTGGATGTTTTCCAACTTCAAAATATATTAATCAAATTCTGTGTAAAGGCAGACCTGAAATTCAAGTTATCCAAAATAGGAATTTGGGAGAGAGAACAGCATGTCTCCCTCCCACTGCTATGAGTAAGGAGCTATCTGCAAGAGAAAGGCTCAATATTTAACATTGCATTTTATGATGGTACTCTGTCTAGCAGCATGTATATTTTTAGGCTTCATGGTGCAGTATAATGTTACTTTTAAAAAGCAACAAATAACACATCTTTCTTCACAAAGAGCAACTAATGGAATCTCAAATTGTTTTCTATTACAGTTAAGTACTTTCCATGAAATATCAGCTAATTGTCTACTAAACCCAAACTGAATTCAGCATCTATCTTTAATGACTGGAGGCATTCAAAGAAATTGTTACTTGCCTGGAATCCATTTGCACTGATTAACCATTACTTGACTGCCCTTTTTATTTGTCTTTATCTTCTGAAGCCAAGCTGAAACCACCCTGGGCCAGCTTTGGTTGTGTTTGAGTGTATAAGAAGGTGGTAATGTTGGGAAGTGTTGGGACTGGCTTATCTTATTTGTTTGGCCAAGATGAGTATTTATGTATTTTTTAAAAAGGTGCCTCATGGCCAGTTGTACCAATCTCAATTGGGAATGTTCTGACCTCTATGGAAAACAGCTAATCCATTCCCTTTCTATAGCATTGAGAAAGAAACCCATCTGGTTCCAATGAGGAAGAAAAATGGGAGATGTCTCAAGAAACCAGGATGGATGACTAAGGAACTTTCAACTGAGCTAGGTTTTAAATGGAACATGTATAAGAGATGGAAAAATGGGGAAATCACCAAAGAGGAATTCAAACAAATAGCGAGCCTGTGTAGGGATAAAGTCAGAAAAGCTAAAGTGCAGAATGAACTCAGGCTTGCTAGAGAGGTTAAGAACAACAAAAAGGGCTTTTTTGAATATGTCCGCAGCAAAAGGAAGAAGAAGGAAATGGTAGGGCCACTGTGTGGAGAAGATGGCAAAATGCTAACAGAAGACAGAGAAAAGGCAGAATTATTCAACACCTTTTTTGCCTCAGACTTCTCAGAAAAGGAAAAGGGTGCTCAACCTGAGGATAATGGAGCAGAGGACAGAATAGGGGAATTTCAGCACAGAATAAGTAAAGAGATAGTATAGGAATATCTTGTTAATCTAAAAAAATTAAGTCTCCTAGGACCAGATGAACTACATCCAAGGGTATTAAAAGAACTGGCAAATGTAATATCGGACCAGTTGGCAATAATCTTTGAGAACCCCTGGAGAACAGGAGAAATCCCAGCAGACTGGGAAGGATCCCAACAATTATCCAGTTAGTCTGACATCAATACCAGGAAAGATTCTAGAATAGATCATTAAACAGAGAGTTTGTGAACATCTAGAAGGCAATGCCATAATCACAAAAAGTCAACATGGGTTTCAGAGAAACAAGTCATGCCAGACAAATCTAATCTCTTTTTAAAATAAAATTACCAGCTTGGTAGATGAAGGGAATGCTGTGGATATAGTATATCTTGATTTCAGTAAGGCTTTTGACAGGGTTCCCCATGACATTCTTGCAAACAAGCTTGTAAAATGTGGGCTAGACAAAGTAACTGTTACATGGATTTGTAATTGGTTGACTGGCTGAACCCAAAGGATGCTCAACAATGGCTCCTTTTCATCCTGGAGAGAAGTGACCAGTGGGGTCCCACAGGGATCTGTCCTGGGCCCAGTGCTATTCAACATCTTTATCAATGACTTGGATGACAGAATTGGGGGTATACTTATCATATTTGCAGATGACACCAAATGAGGAAGAGTAGCTAATACCCCTGAGGACAGGACCAAAATTCAAAATGACCTGAATAGACTAGAAAGCTGGGCCAAAGCTAACAAAATGAATTTCAACACAGAGAAATGTAAGGTACTGCACTTGGGGCGGAAAAATGAAATGCACAGATATAGGATGGGTGACACTTGGCTGAACAAGACCACGTGTGACAGGGATCTAGGAGTCCAAGTAGACCACAAGTTGAACATGAGTGAACAGTGCGACGCGGCAGCTAAAAAGGCCAATGCAATTTTAGGCTAAAAGTATAGTGTCTAGATCAAGAGAAGTAATAGTGCCACTGTATTCTGCTTTGGTCAGGCCCCACCTGAAATATTGTGTCCAGTTCTGGGCACCACAATTTAAAAAGGATGTTGAGAATCTGAAGCAGGGGTCGGCAACCTTCGGCCCGCAGGCCGGATGCGGCCCGCGGAGGCCTTTTGGCCGGCCCCTGGCTGCTGCTGTCGCCGCCTGCAGCTTTTCGCTGATCCAGGTGCCGCCATTTTCCCCAAAAAATGGCGGCGAAGTCTCGCATGACCTTCCCCGCCATTTTGGGGGGGGGGGAAATGGCAGCGGCCTAGAGGCGAAGTCTCGCGAGACTTTGCTGCCATTGGCGGCGGCCTCTAGGAGGCCTGCTGCGGCCTCTGGAGCCCTCAAACAGGGTTCCGATGGCAGCATCGGGCCTCTGGGAGGCCCGATGCCCTCACTGGCGCCCTCCAGGAGGGCTCCGGTGGTGGCAGGGGGCCTCTGGGAGGCCCGATGCCCTTGCCGGAGCCCCTCAGTAGGACCCTGGCGGCGGCAGCGGGCCTCTGGGAGGCCGGTTGCCGGTGCCGGCGCCCTCCACGAGGGACCTGGTGGCAGCAGGGCCCCAGCGACGGCAAAAGGGCCGGCAAAGAGGAGGAGGCCTCCAGCGCTGGCATCCCCTGCTGGCTTTTTTGCCGGCCTCTGACAGGGCCTGGGGCCCTGTCAGGGCCGGCAAAGAGGAGGAGGCCTGGCCCCCGGAGGGTGGACGCTCCGCCCCTGGCACGCGGCCCTGCCCCCGGAGGGTGGAAGCTCCACCCCCCCGGCTTCGGCCCCCCAGTCGCCTGAGGGACAGCAACCCGGCCCCCGGCTCAAAAAGGTTGCCTACCCCTGATCTGAAGTGTGTCCAAAGGAGGGTGACCAAAATGGTGAAAGGTCTGGAAACCACGCCCTATGAGGAACGACTTACAGAGCCGGGGATGTTTCGCCTGGAGAAGAGATGGTTAAGAGGTGATATGATCGCCCTGTTTAAATACTTGATGGGATGTCATATTGAGGAGGGAGCTAGCTTGTTTTCTGCTGCTTCAGAGACTAGGACCCAGAGCAATGGATGCAAGCACCAGGAAACGAGATTCCACCTCAACATTCAGACAAACTTCCTGACAGTAAGGGTTGTTCGACAGAGGAACAAACTCCCTTGGAGTGTAGTGGAATCTCCTTCCTTAGAGGTTTTTAAACAGAGGCTGGATGGCAATTTGTTGGGGATGCTTTGATTTAGATTTCCTGCATGGCAGGAGGTTGGACTAGATGGCCCTTGCGGTCTCTTCCAACTCTATGATTCTAGGAGAGATTGAATTATATTTACACAAACAAAGAGCAGCACGGAGTGGTTCATAGAGAAGTAGAGACCTACTGAGAAGAACTTCAAGGGAAAAGGAGCAGCACAGTGAAAATAATCTCCAGACCTGTGGGTTTTAGTTCAGATTATCACATCATTCCCTGGTATTTGGATACAAGCCTTTTGGGTTGTGTAAACTCACCCTGAGAGATGAGTTAAAGTAAAAAGAGAATGAATGCCCCCTAAATCACAGTAGGAATCATGTGGCCCTCTGTATCTTGCTGGACAGCAAGTCCCATCAGCCTTATCCAGCATAGACAAGAGAGACTATGCAGTACAAGAACATCTGGAAGACCACACAGTTCTCACCACTGCCCTAGGCTATTCATACATGTGAACATTACAGTATAAGATAGGAGTTTGCTATACCTTTTCCCAGAGTACTGGCTCAGTACTGGAATGGATACAATAAAAGACTTCACTATCTTCAATGTCTCCCCTTCTGCAGTTCATATACGAGATCTTTCAGAGACCCTGTGTTCACTGCTGCTTTTAACAGTGCCACCCATCACAACCTCTCCCTCTTAATGCCTGCTTCTGAAAAATGCATGTCATCACATTGAAGATCATTCCACCCCTACAATGAGCAGCCAGTGAGCTGTAATGCAATAGTGGGTTAAGCTTTTAAGAAGATTTTGTTTGTTTGTTTTTAGTGGCTGATGCTTTGAGTTTTGTTTTTTGTTTTTCAAAAACTGACCCTATCAAATGTAATGTTTTACTGTCTGTTGCATGGCAAGATTGTATTACTTTGTGGCAGTTCAGTTAAAGACGCGCTGACAAATGTAATGTTTTACTGTGTGTTGCATGGCAAGATTGTATTACTGTGTGATGCTTCGATTAAAGGTACACTGACAAATGTAATGTTTTACTGTGTGTTGCTTGGCAAGATCATATTACTGTGTTGTGCTTCCGCTAAAGGTGCACTGACAATGGTCCTAATATTTGCAGGTCCATTTCTCCTATCTGATAATGTAGAGCCATTTTGCATTGCTTTTGTACAGCATTGGGGAAACTGCAGAGAAATTTAAGGGATGGGATTCAAATCTTTAGTTAAAAAAAGTACCTCAAGGTTTTTGCCACTCTCCACCATGTCCACCTTATCACCACAGCTTCCTTGCATGGACATTGCAGAAAATGCTGCACCAGGTCAGGAAGTGGCAGATTTGCTTGCTTCATCCCATGGTTTTTAAAGTTTCAAAAGGTCTTAGGCCTCAATCCTATTAGGGGTACTTACGAGAGTAAATTCACTGAATCAAATGAATTTATATAAATGTTGATTCACCATTCAACAGTTGAGTCAATGGTTCTGCTTTAGATGGGACTACCAGTTGAAGGGTTCAAACATTCAATGATTGCAAGAAGTGTAACCTAGGCCCCTTCTTCTATATGTAGCTGAAATTTTCCTACTCTGAGCCATCTGGTTGATTTCTTTTCTTCCCTCCTTTCAGCAAATGTCTGGGGAATCTAAGCCAAAAATATTAGGCCAGGTCTCATATCAATCATGAGTTGTTTCAGTTTTAAAAATGGAGTATGTTAATCATCAGGGCCAGCATGGTGCAGTGGTTTGTGCGTTGGCTTCTAACTGGAGACCAGAGGTAGAATCCCATATCATCCATGTAAACCCACTGGGTGAACTTGGCAGGTCACATTTTCTGAGCTTCAGAAGAAGGGAAAGACAAGCCCCTGAATAACTCTTGCCAAGAAAACCTGTGATAGGGTCACTTTGGGGTTGTTGTAAATCAGATATAACTTGAAGGCACATATCATCAATAACAGTGTTAATCATAGGTATAGCACACTGGCTAAGTGATTTGACATATTTTGAAAATTCCCTTCAGCATGAGAGGCCTCATTTGAGTGTGTTACCACTGGTGGGGCACTGTGCCTAAATGCCTCCATGGCCCTTGCTGTTCTTTCTCAGCTGTTGAGTGTCCTTGAGTGATGTTCTTTCCTTATTACTGGCAAGCTGGAGTGTGCGTGTGGGAGAGATTTCAAGAATTTATCTGGTTGCTATGGGAATAGTGAATTCAAGACTTATCATGAATCACTTTTGCATCCCTTATGAATGATATGGACTTGGATTAGGATCTAGACTATGGGTGGGCAAAGTTCTTTTGAGGCAGCTTGTGGCCTTACAGGGCTGTTTATGTAGCCCTTATCAATCCCCAGTCTGACCTTTTTTCTGGCGAAAAGAAAGGGTGGATTGCTGCACCTGGACATTTCAAGGCACAATTTATTTTTTTAAATGGTTGCAAGTCTTCATTGTGCATAAAACAAAACAAAACAACCAATTGTTGAGAATGAGAAGTGGACATCTGGCTATTTGGGTTTTTATTTTATTTATTGCTATTCCATGCAGCCCCTGGGGCTCCCAGGGCATAAAGTGCCCCTTCTGATCTGTTGCAGTTGCCCACTTCAACCAAGATCTTGATATATTATCTACCCTCTCAGGATTTCATTTATGAACATGTGAAGGAGCTGTGAAAACAAGTGGGGTGTCTGCCCCCCTGACAATGTTTTCATATGGTCAGAGGACTGTTCATGATCACGAAGCTTGGTAGCTTGGAGATAGTTGTGGGGAATCTTATAAGTGCATTCAACTGAACCTCAGTTATAAGCTTCCCACCACTGAACATATGAATGTTGTGAGCAGAGCGAGAGAGACTGGCATATGCTAGGACATTGAGGCTGGGCTTGCACATGTGCCTTCCCATCCCATGACGCACTTTATCATCTTCATCTTCATTCTTCTTTGCGCATCTTTCGTTGTGCTACCTGTTGTGTTCTTACTATCCTCTGCTTATTTCTGTCCACTAAAAAAGTAATTTGTTGCTGTGAGAGTTCCAAGAACCCAAAAACAAATTACAGCAGTTTCTCCCTTTCTCATTCTTTGTATATGCATGTTTAAGAAGGAACTCTCTCTGTTTCTCAAAACCAATTGAAATCCTTTTTTAAAAACCTATATGCTACAAGACACTAGCCAATGGTCCAAAACACATTCTGTTCCACTCAGTCACATCATTAGCTCAACATCCTTAGAGGAAAAGAAAGCACAGGATAAGATGGTGCTTCCACCACATGATATTCCCCCTCTGCCATTTAATGTGGCCAAACTTCCATCACCATAAAAGTAATCAAATGTTACAAAGACACCACAAAAGGAATGAAGGTATTGTCAAGTTACAATAGTAATGTCACATAGTTACACTTTCATTACTGAGAAAGGGGAATTAATTTGTAACTAGCTACCTCATGTTAATGTTTGGCAAAGCTTAGAAAAGTGATTTTTCAAATACAGGTCCCAAAATCCCCCATCTAGCTGGGCCGCTGCTCTGTTGGCTAGTGGATTCTGGGAGTTGTTTTTTAAAAAGTAATGTTCCAGAGCCCTGTTTTTTCTCCCTTTATAATTTTCCCCTTTAGTTTGCTTTATTTATATCAATGAGATCTCAGAATGCAGAATGTGGAGAGCTATGTGCTTCTGGAGTATTGCATTGTAGAGTTCATCTGAGAAAGTAGGCTGTAAGTTACAAAAGCTCAGGCTACAAATTTCTTTCTTTCAGTTAGTCTTAAAGTCTGCAAGAATATTTTGCATTGTAGAGGTGCATTTTAAACTGAGCTACGATCTTGGAAGCTAACCAGGGTCAGCCCTGGTTAGTACTTGGATGGGAGACCACCAATGAATACCAGGTGCTGTAGGCTTTAATTCAGAGGAAGGAATCAGCCAAACCACCTCTGGGGATTCCTTGTCTAAGTAAACCTGATGAAATCCATAGGATTGCCATAAGTTGTCAGGCAACTTGAAGGCACATACCCCCATACAAGCTCCTCCTATCTACAGTCCAGGCTGATATGAAACTGTTTTCAAACTTCTCTGCAGCCCCTCAACCTTTGTACCTTTGTGGAAATAGTCTAGTAGAGCAGATTTATGTTGTTGAACATGTTGGTAAGGCAATTGACACCATATTCGAGAAAATAATAATAATAATAATAATAATAATGTTTTATTTATATATATCCCGCCTCTCCCTGCGGATTGAGGCGGGAGTACAGCACAATTTTAAAATTGCAGTTAGTTAAAATACATTCTCATGATATAAAATCTTAAAAACACATCAAAAAACCTATACAGGTACAATATCAGCATCTAATTTTCCATATATGCTCTGAATGAAGTGCCATCTTAAAGCTGTTATAGAAGATCTGGGGGATAGGCTCGCCGGAAGAGATCAGTTGAGTGCCTTCTTGAAGGCATCTAAAGTGGTAATAAGATGGATCTCCTTCGGCAAGCCATTCCACAATTTGGGAGCAATAGCAGTAAATGCCCTGTGGGAAGTAGATGTTAGTCTGGTCTTTGGGTAATCCAATAGATTCTTTCCAGTTGTTCTGAGAGTGCGGAGTGGATTGTGTAGGGAGAGGTGTTCCTTGAAGTAACTCGGGCCCACGCCATGTAGGGCTTTAAAGGTAATAACCAACACTTTGTACTGCGCCCGGAAACTAATCGGCAGCCAGTGAACAGATTTTAGAATTGCTGTTATGTGGTCATGCCTAGGTGTTCCGGTGACCAATCTGGCTGCCGCATTTTGCACCAATTGAAGTTTCCGAACTTGATACAAAGGTAGCCCCATGTAGAGCGTGTTACAGAAATCAAGATGAGAGATTACCAGTGCAAGTACCACTGCTTCAAGGTCCTTTCGGTTCAGGTAGGGATGCAGTTGGCGTATCAACCGAAGCTTGTACCAGGTGCTTCTGACCATTGCATCTACTTGAGATGATAACTGTAGAGATGGATCCAGAAGAACCCCCAAACTGCGAACTTTGTCCTTGACAAATCTCCATCCCTGGACTTGGGGAACCTATTGCAAGTACCTCAGTTTTCTCTGGATTCAACTTGAGTTTGTTTTCCCTCATCCAGCCCATTACCGACTCAAGACGGGCATCCAGAGAAGAGATGCCATCCTTAGTCACTGCAGCAGTCAGAGACATAGAGAAACCAGGAACACAGTTTTCAAAGATTATCAACTACCAGATGTTGAAGGTCCATGAGATGTTTTTCAAAGTAATTTGTCATACCTATTTGTAATAGGCAGAGGTGTTACTATGACTCTGGAGACCAGGGTTTGATTCCCTGGCCATGGAACCCCTTGGGTGACCATGATCAAGTCACACTCTCTCAGCATCAGGGAAAGGCAATAGCAAACTTCCTCTTAACAAATCTTGTAAAAAAAACATGATAGGTTTGCTTTAGGGTAGGAAACAACTTGAAGGCACACAACAACAACAACAAGAAGGGGTATTACTTAATGTCTTAGGTGCACCATGTTGCTATCCCACCATTAGTGCTGAAATAAGATTCAGGCTACCAATCTGGTTGGCTTTTGACCATGGAGTAGGAGAAGCCACCATTGAGCTTGGAGGAAAGAAGAAACCCATATTCAAACCTCAACTCAGCCATGAGGCTCACTGGGTAGCCAGTATCTTTCTCTTTCTCTTGAAATCTCTCTGCCTAACCTACTTCAAAGGCTTGTTGTAATAAGAAGGGGAAAGGGTGATACAGATAGAAGGTGGTTTGGCCAATTCCTTCCTCTGAATCAGAGCCCTCAGTGCCTACAGAGTGAGAGTATGTATACTATCCTGTGTTTCATAGAGCAATTAATGCATACATGTCAAGCTGTAATAATTCTGGGTATATTTATATTGCCATGGAGAAATTCCTGGAAACTTTTCCATACACATTTTAATTTCAGAAATCTTTTGGGGCAACTTTCCTAGTACTTTCCCCCTATTTCCTTGTGACATACCCATCTGTGCTACCTGCGGATGTGGCATATGCTGTCACAGTGATTTGCCCAGCCTCTTCCCTCCATCTACATCCCTAGGGATGTAATTCCCCATATTATTCCCTGATAATATGGTGCAGAACACACACAGTCCTGGTTTTGTCTTTCTGCTGGCTGGAAAAGCAATTATAGCAGGAGCTGTTTGCAGGTTGGGGAGGAACCTTTTTCCACACACAAACCCCAACTGACTCCCCAACATGCTTTCCCCATTCCTGCATCTTCTGCAGCAACTCTGACATCACCAGTGGCAGAAGCCAATAAGAAGAGACCCCTCTCTTCTCTTCCTTTCCCTGGAAGAGAGTACTGCTGGAGCTGAGCAGTCAGGCCAAGTGAGCTGTCATCCATGCTCAGCCTCTGTGGCTGATGCAGCCGAGTGCGCTCAGTTGCTAGGGACCCAGTAGGTTTGGGAACAGCCAACACACCAGCTAGTTCCCATGCAGGGAATGGGGACCTTCCGGCTGGGGAGAAGGACTGTGATGTACACTGTGGAAACCATCCCTAAAGGGAAGAATCGAGTCCTGGGGGTGAGTGACACAACTGGGGGGAGGGAGTGCTTGAGGGAAAGGGGGAAGGGAGGGAATGGTGGCATATGAATGAAGGAGGATGGAAGAGACAGAGAGGGTTTCCCCTAAAACAGCAATGGCTCCCTTAATTTAGGGGATGATGTTATTCTTCTGTCCGCATTTTTGTGTTTTGTGTGTGTGAGAGAGAAACAGAGGGTGAGATGTGATGGGAGCAGGCAGCATTAGAATGGATGAGGAAAATGATGTCAAGATGCAGGAATGGGGAAAGCATGTTGGGGAGTCAGCCTCTGTGGCTGATGCAGCCGAGTGCGCTCAGTTGCTAGGGACCCAGTAGGTTTGGGAACAGCCAACACACCAGCTAGTTCCCATGCAGGGAATGGGGACCTTCCGGCTGGGGAGAAGGACTGTGATGTACACTGTGGAAACCATCCCTAAAGGGAAGAATCGAGTCCTGGGGGTGAGTGACACAACTGGGGGGAGGGAGTGCTTGAGGGAAAGGGGGAAGGGAGGGAATGGTGGCATATGAATGAAGGAGGATGGAAGAGACAGAGAGGGTTTCCCCTAAAACAGCAATGGCTCCCTTAATTTAGGGGATGATGTTATTCTTCTGTCCGCATTTTTGTGTTTTGTGTGTGTGAGAGAGAAACAGAGGGTGAGATGTGATGGGAGCAGGCAGCATTAGAATGGATGAGGAAAATGATGTCAAGATG
>NC_056522.1:257012345-257034304 GCF_019175285.1 Sceloporus undulatus
GATAATCCTAATGGTCCCTTGAAGTAACCTGGGAATGTATTGTGCATGTTCTTGCTCAGAATGAGGGAGGGATTTATGGCCCATTTTGTAGCAACATTTTTTTTAGAGCAGCTCATTCTAAGGATATTTTTTTAAAAAAAAATCTGGTGTGTGTGTGTGTGCGCGCTTGCATGTGTTCATTTCTCTGCTAAATATTCTCAGGGATTGATAATCAGTTCTGTAGCCAACAAGGAAGGAGACTGGGGAAAGAGCCTTCTGACCCCTTGTACTCTCTGGAGTGCCCAGTGCCTCTGTCCAGCTGGGGCACAGCAGACTTCAGTACCAATTTTAGGACAGTGGAGGGGAGGATGAGCATTACCCTCTCTGTGCGTAAGAGGAAGAGAGCAGCATCACATAAGAATAGAACAGATTAAAATAGAAATGCAGGGAGAACTCTGTCAGTGCCTATGAGTAGTCTTTACAAGAGAGAATGAGTGTATCGGAGGTTGTGAGCTTTAGTAGCTAAGCAGAACCTCCATGTTCAGAGGCAATATCCCCCTGAATGCTAGATGCTGAGGGTAATCAACGAAGGACGACTATCACATTTTTGCCTCATGTGTGAGTTTTCTAGATACATGGAAGAAAAGAGTGCTATATTACAAGGGTCTTTGGCATGATCCTGCATGGCTCCAACTCTTAGGCTGATAGTGGCACTGGACTGTTCTGAAGCCTGATCTGGGAGTCCCAATACTTGATGTATTTGTGCCTGTGGTCATTCGGCACACGCGCTTGGATTGTGTATTCCAGCATGGCAGAGGGTTGGACTGGATGGCCCTTGGTCTCTTCCAGCTCCATGAGACTATGATGTCTAAGGGTGTTCTCTTTATTATTAATACATATGGTTCAATAAGGGCTCAGGTCTAGCTATTAAAATGGTTTCCTGGGCTCACTTGTGAATGAAATATAAGTCTTGCTTCTGATCCTGTAGGCAGTGTGAGTTATCTCTGACAGCATTTTTGAAACATTAAGAGCAGATTTTTTTTTAAAAAAAAGTTTCATACTGCTTTTATAGAGATATTCCTGCATGGCAGGGGGTTGGCCCTTCCGGTCCATTCCAACTCCATGATTCTATGATTCTAAGGAAGTGTACAAGCAGCTCCTCCCCGCCCCAATTTCCCCAACTCCTTTCCTGGAAACAAGACTTTGAAGGAAGAGGGCTGCTTCTGAAGACCACATTACTGGGCAAATGTGTCCAACGTCATGCCTTCAAAGGCTGGATTCTAGATTATGATATAACAATATTTTCTCTCCCCCTCCCTTGTAAACAAGAAGGTTTCTTACTTTACAATGACAATAAGAAAAAAAATATGTTATCACTTTTAAAACTAGAGTACAAGGGTAAATCCATGTTCATTATAATCTGTATTGAAATTACACAGAGTGTATCATTGGGCCTAGGTTCAGAATAAGACAGGTTCCAGCAGAGGCCATATCTACAAAGAAGAATCCCCATAGCCGAGTTTGTGCTTTAATACTACACAGAAAGCTTGGGAAACGATTTCCCCCTCCTTATTATGTACTGCTTTGTTGGGATTTACCAGCTCTTTGACATGGATGCTCTCCAGAAAGGCAGTTTAGATCCCAACTGGAATAAGAGAGCTGCAAAATTTGTGATGTACAGAGACATCAGATATCCTGTAAGAGTTCTTTGGGTTCTCACAAAAGAGCCTTGCTGTCAGAAGAATAGGTGTCAATGTACATTGTCTTCTTGTGCTAGGTTTTATTTTGCTGAAAAGAACTATATTTGCTTTTCCTTCCCAGTCACACCACTACTGTCAAAGCTGGCACAAATGTAATTAATGCAGTATTTCATGCCTGTCCTTAAATGCACAAATGCATTAAAATTTATTTGATATTTAAAAATGTGTGTGGATGGATGTGGTAGTCTACTAAAGGCAAATTTTACTTGCTTTTGAGCCACATAAACTGAAACAAATCATTAGACTGACCATGTTGACATTGCTTTCCCCCAGGGATATACATCTGTCCCTGCTAATCCATATGTATATATTTATCTTGCTATCTCTCTAGCTACACATATTTAGAAACAATGTTTTAATTTAAATTAAAGTACACAATACAGCTCACCATAATGTGATAAAATGTTCCCTGGTGACAATGCATCTGCTTAGTTTGCTGTCCAGGTGCTTAAGGGCCAATGGGGAACCCCCAAGTTCCTACTTTTTCCTTCTGATGATTGCTTAACATTAAGCTTGTCTTGGCCTGTACTGTACTTAGACAGAGAATACCTTTAAATAAAGGACTGTCTACAGACAACCCTTCTAATAGAGGACTATCCACTATAAAGCTGGACTTATGACCATCCTAGTATCATATGGCCTAGCTGGTTATTATTCATGGTTTGAACTTGCATAGACAACAGCAGAGGTGATTATGGTCCTTAAGTTTGAAAACTGAGCAAGAAACACAGAAGATGTTGCTCAAGGATTCCTTTATGGTCAGCTGTTCATATGTCACTATATGAATAATTAGGATAAACATCCCTCCACATATTCACATGTGTCCTACTCTATATTGCTAAATTGAGTGGTTTATCCCAGGTTGCTCAAGTGATTCTTAAGGACTATTACCCACATAAATGCTTTTTCTTCATGTTGGTTTGACCCTGAACTTTCAGCAGCTTGTCAGCTAGTGCCAGGATTGGAGAAGAAACACTCTAAAAACAGCTTAGCCCCAGGAGACAGACAGGAACAAGCTTGTTCCTCTGAAATCTTTCCCACCACCTCTGTTGTTTTCTCACAGGCTAGAAATAGCAGCATCTCTCACACGTGGGCCCTACCTGGCGTCTATATACTCTTAATGAAAGAGACAAGCAGCTTATATTACTGCAAAGCTATAGTATTGCCACCTATGAAATGGTGGCAGTGTTGTCCATTGCTTTCTCTCCCAAGTTGAAAGGATGATGATATTTATTTATATATATCCCATTTTCCTCCCAAATTTGCAAATTTAAAGGACAATGCAATTAAAAACATACAAAAGTGAGGTTTGAAACAGAATTAAACTAGCACAGAATTAAAACACATCACTCATTAAAAGAATAAAAAACAATTAAAATATAAAAACAGTACTATTAAAATAATTAAAAATACTAAAGTGCATTAAAACAATAAAAACAAAACAATATCAATATCGGGCCAATCTGAGTTGAAAATTGTTATATCTAGGGGAACAGTAAACCAGATGAAATAGCCCAAGCTTCAGCTGGCATGAGAAGAGAGAGGAGGGGGAATAGAATGAATGTTTGATTTGATTCTCTCCAGTACAGAATCATAGAACCCTAGAGTTGGAGTGGCACTCATGGACCATCAAGTCAATAGGTATCGAGTATCTTATTTTAGAATCAACCTGCACAACTTTTAGCCTACCTGAACATAATCTGTCAGCCACGTATCGCTGGCAGCCAAATGCTTGATATCCCACTTCTTTGTTGTGAAAATTTTTAGAGAGACGTCTGGTGGATAGCCATCACCAGTTGGAGCACCTGAGTCCACGTTGCTGGGCCATATTATATTCTGCAAACTTGTTCTGTAACTTCCCAAATTTGGCTGGCCTGAGTTAACCCAAACACCTTACAGTCAAGTAGAGTTCATTGTAAGCCTGAGGGCAGGGAACCGTCTGACTAAAAATAAATAAATTATGTACAGCGCTGTGTAAATTTACAGCGCTTTATAAATAAAGGTTAATAATAATAATAATAATAATTGTGTGATAGGTCTCAAAGAAACAATTAGATTATCCAATAGAAGTATCTGCACTAATGAATCTGCCCTCCCTCTATCCCTATTCATAGGTCCACATGGATTACCTTGGCCCAGTTTTACATTTTATCTGGCCTTCCTCTTGTCCTGCTAGCATCTGTACAATGTCAGATTTTATTCATCTTGCAAATGATATCCACTATTTCTGTGAACATTTGGGTATCTAAAATTCTCCTGAAATAAAAAGTCAGTGGCATGGGTGAAAATTGTGAACAGCGTTTTCCATGGAAAGGAATGAACTGTTTACTAATAGCTCCGTTAAAAAGGACTGGCTCAGCAGATTCTCTGGTATCAACCCTCTGAAAGCAGTGTAATCCTGAAGGCGTGCATGTGAGTGTGTGTCTGTGTGAATTTATATCCATCAAGTGCCGAGTATTGTTCCCCTGATTGTTCCCACAGACCATCCAGATCATGACTGGCTTCATACACATTAGCTTTGGGATCATTCTCAGCACCTTGACCAGTGTATATACCTCATTCTTTGTGTCTGGAGAGATCCCCTTCTTGGGAGGAGCATCTGTGAGTATCACACCTGGCATTGGATAATCCCTTGGGGTAGATGGGGAGTAAAGTGAAAGAACAGGCAGGCAAGACTAGAGTGAAAGATTAAAAGAGAGGATAAATGAAGGAGGCATGAGAATGAGAATGGCATGCTGCATGTGAGAAGAAGGTAGGGATATTATGGAAGAAGCACCAGCTTTTTGAAGGAAGTGTCTGCAGAGCCATAAAAAATCTCTTAGGCTAATGTGATTTGCGCCACAATCCTAGAAATACCTACTCAGACCTTACTGAGTTTAATGCAACTTATTCCCATTTAAATGCGTATACCATAGGTTTGCAGCCCTAGTGGAGATTTCAGTCAAATGTTGTGAACTTTCAGATGCCTGCCTGGCTTCTAATTACAAAACAGATGATGTTTCTCATATTTCAAAAGTGTGTAATCCATTTTGAATCTCATTGAATGTTTTGCCTAAAAGTATTTTGCATGCTGTAAAATATGTTATGGTATTTGAATTCCTTCCCACTATTTCTTCTTCTTCTTTCTTCCTGTCTAAAATGCAGAGTTTTTAAAATTATATTCATACCCGTTCTTATTAAAAATGACAACATTTTAATTTTTTAAAATATAAATCCCTGTTTCTGTTTAAAAGACCAATTAATTAGAGATTCTGAGGAGATTAATGTTCTTTTTTAAAGAAAAAAGTGAATACACAAAGAGGGAGTGTTGTACTGATATATTTTGAATGTATTCCTTGGAGCAAATAGACAATTTATATCTGAGAAGCCTGATATTAGGATTTCAGATCAATTTCATATTAGAGAAACCAGGTACTTTCTAGAATGTGTATGTGCTTCTCTCTCTGTGTATGTGTTCAATACACAAAATCTGTATGATGTGCAGATCTTAAGCAGCCATATTCCAAGCTCCAAAAACATGATTTCCACTATAGAAAAAAGTGTTTTACATCCTGTCACTGGTTCAACTGTTGTAGCTTTCCATGCAGAATTACACAGAAATGCATGCAAATACTTCTTGCGTGCTTTCAAGACATTTCCGACTCTAAGGCAAACCTATAATGGAGTTTTCATGGCAAGATTTGTTGGGATGAGGTTTGCCATTGCCTTCCCCTGAGGCTGAGAGCATGTGACTTGCCCAAGGTCACTCAGTGGGTTTCCATGGCTGAGTACAAATTCGACCCCTGGTCTGAAGAGTCATAGTCCAGCATTCAGGCCACTAGACCATACTGGCTCTTGTATGAAAGTACAGAGCAGATTTTATTCTGAACAAGATAAAGGAAGAAATGGGCCTTAGCTCTCTCAACATTTTATTTCTCATACAGAATTACCTGCTTATTTTCTCCCTTACAGGTATCTAGATATAAAAATACACATCATACTGAGGTTGTGATGTATCAGCTTGGAGTGGGGTGAATGAGCAGCTTGGAGTGGGTGGAAATCTGAGTTGAAAAGTAGGCTGTATCTGCACTGCAGAAATAATGCAATTTGACACTGCTTTAACTGCTATGGCTCAATGCTATGAAATCCTGAGATTTGTAGTTTGTTGTAGTACCAGAGCTCTCTGACATAGAACAGGGACGTAGCCAGGATTTTGGGAAGGGGGGGAATCCAGACTAAGTGCCACCATTATAATGGGGTTTGGGCGCAGTGGCGCAGTGGCACAGTAGTACATACCATTCATTGTATCTAACAGAAGGGGGGGTCCGGACCCCAAGGACCCCCTCCCCCCTTGGCTACGTCCCTGAAGGGAAAGCTAAATTTCTAGCAAAACTACAAATCCTACAATTCCATAATATTGAGCCATCGCTGTTAAAGTAGTGTCAAACTGTATTAATTCTGCAGTGCAGATGCACCCATTAACAGCTAAGTACACCACTCTCATTCCTCGGCTTGAAATCAAAGACCCTGGACCAGGCCTGTTACCTTTCAAATATTGGTTGACTGCAATCCCCACAGTTTTTGTCAGCATAGCTGATGGTGAAGGTGAAAGATGATGGGAGTGGCATTCCAATAACATTTGGAAGACCATACATTCCACTCATTACTGCTCTGGAGGTTCCTTTTCATTAAAACTAATAGCTGGGCTTTTGTTACATGTATTTACCTGTAATTCTCCTCCGTCGGAATGTAGAATCCATTATGAATATTGAACTATGAAAGGGAAACTTTACAACAGATGTATTAAATATTGTAGAGCTGTGAAAGGCAACCATCGAGAGATGACCTGCCCCACTTCTTGAGTTGAGACAGGAGGATATATATATATATATATATATATATATATATATATATATATATATTCATAATCAATTAAAAAAACAAATCAGTTCAGACATTCAAATAGGAGATCCAGTCTGGTCTGATTTGGATGGACTTCAGCCTTATCTGAATGTTAACTGCTATACATTGTGAAACTGAACAGAGACCATGTGTTGTTTGTAGTTTGAGTGTTGTACTATGACTCTGGACACCATGGTTTGATTCCCCGTTTGGCCATGGAAACCCAGTGTGTGATTTTGGGCATGTCACATGCTCTCAGCATCAAGGGAAGGCAATGGCAAACCTCCTCTGAACATATTTTGCCATGAAAACCCCATGATAGTGTTGCCTTACTTACATCAGAAGCGACTTGAAGGCATATAGCAATAACAACATGCAGAGGAGATAAATGTATGCCTGAAAACATGCACAATGAAATGTACATGTAGCAAAGATCTAGTGGTGAGTTGGGGTGGTATGCCACTTTTAAAACCTTTTATTGTACAATATGGCTTTAGTGCTATTTGCATAGTGATAGTGGTAATTATAACAAGGATGAATTTACCAAGGTAGTGTAGACTTAATTCCAACGCCCTGCTCCTCACTTGGTTCCTTCACATCATGGGCTGCTAATTAGGGTTACCAGACTGAAAACTGGAGAAGGTTCCTGCACCTTTAATGGTTGTGTAGAAGAAGGAATGTCAGCAGGTGTTACTTATCAACCAAACACAGGCCCATTTACACTACACAGTTACAGCACTACTATTCCACTTCAACTGCCATGGTTCCATTCCATGGAAGCTTGGGTTTTGTAGTCCATTGAGCCACTAGAGCACTGCTTCTAAATTGCCCTCTCTAAATTGTCAATCCGAGGATACCATATGATGAAACCATGGCAGTTAAAGTGGAATAATAGTCCTATAAATGCATAGTGTGACTATGCCCCAGGTAACATGCTACAGCTACTGAAATTCCTTCTTCTACACAAAATTCTTTCTTCTAAATTAAAGGCATAGGAGCCCACTCCAGTTTTTATTCTGTCAACTCCATCTGCTATATGGGTGTATTATACTTGCCACAGGGATTCCACTGTAAATAGTTTCCCTGTGTCAACTTCTCCATGCCTTAGCTAAATCTTGAATAGTATTTTCATACATAGGTATAGGGTCAAACTAGGTATGGTGTGGGAAGCCTTTGTGATAAGAATTTCTTGTTTGACAATTAAACCATGGTGACAAGGTGCTTTTCCTTTAGTAGAAAGACTACTTTGGCCTCCAAATGGCTTCAGCCATCCTGAAATGTAAAATGATAAACGTACAGGAGATAGCAAAATTGCCTTTACTCTCATTCTTTTCCACATTAACAACAATTGAACTTCAGTATAGATATTGCAATAGATTAAATGTAGGGCACAGAAAACTCTATGCATGTTTACTCAGTGCAACTGTACTCAGTGGGGCTTTTTCTCAGGATCTGTACACATGATTGCATTCTTAAAGAGTCTTACCATATGCTTTACTGTCTTTGTGTTAAATGTCTCCACTGGCTTCTGACAATTGAATTTTTCAGTGAAATAATGGCAATTGGTTAATGGGCAAGCACAGGCCTGAATCTTATTAATAATCCCAATTAGAATAGAGCCACTAAATTGGATATGTGTGAATTTTTTTTCACCACTAAACGTTTGATTCAGTGAGTTTGGATTAGCAGTAAGATTCAGGACTATATTTCCACTGCGGCATTCTAAAGTTAAATTTTAAAAGCATTTGTACGTAAGAGTGACTTATAGAATCAAAGAGCAGGAAGGGACCCCATTGGTTGCTGAGTTCAGCCTCCCACTAAGTGCAGGAACTCCAGCTAGAGCATCCCTATCAGATAGCTGTCCAGTCCCTTTTTAAAGACATCCAGAGAAAGAGCTCCTGCCACCTCTAAATAATTGGTTCTGTTGCCTAACTACACTTTCTGTCAAGAACGTCCTTCTGTTGTTTGATTGAAATCTACCCCCCTGTAACTTAAAACCATTAGCTTTAGTCTTACTCTCTGGGTTAGCAGAGAACAAAACTGCACTCCCCGCCCTGTGACAGCCCTTTAGATATTTAAAAAATGCAATCATGTCACCCCTCAGTTTTCTATGATGTACTGCATGTCCCAAAATATGTTCTATCCCTATATTACATTGCAGTGTTGTTATGAGTTTTTTCTCTGAGCATTAGCTCAACATAAAATATGTCCCAAGTCAGAAAGAATACGAGTCATTCTGAACTTTCTGATTGCTTCTTCATTTGTTTAAAGGAGCTCTGCCTTCCCGCCAAACACAGCTATAGTAATACTTTGGTTTTTTCTCCTGTTGCTTTCTATGGGCAATCATAACTTCATCCCATTGTTCTTGAGCCAGGACACAAATATTTACCATCTTTGATTAATGATCTCAATACCTATTTATTTTTCTTTGATAAGGGCTGTGAACCTGTTGGCACACTGGCAGAACAAGAATCTCTGCTAATATACTTAAACTAGTGCTTGGAGGGAGCAACAGCATTTTCTTCGGGGGGGGGGGGGGCACAAGGAAATTTGAGGCCCCTGCAGCTTCACCTGCTTCCCTGGCTGCTGATTGGCTATGAGGTTGCACCTGAGTTCCATCCAGCTGTCTTTGCACAATTGGAAAAACAGAAGCATCCATCACACAGGCTCCTAGGCAAGAGTGGAATCTGTTTCTTCCTTTTTTACTGCATCTGGACAATGTCCAGACAAATCCTCATGGCTTATTAGGCTGTGCAAAGGTGCATTTGGAGCCTTCAGCTGCCTTTGTGCATCTGGAGCAAAAGCCTTGTGTAAGGAGGTACTCAATACCTCTATTGCAATGTCTTTGAAAGTACTAACAGGTTTCCAGCTAAGGTCTGCACTCCAAAAGGTCATAAATGTTAGCCTTGCTGGATTCACTGACTTTTCTGGGTAACCATAATTTATATAAACTGCACCCAGGACAATCCCTGGAATCCATTACAGTAACCAAGAGAGAGGGAATCACAAGATCCAAAATGCTTTGTGTGGTCATGTCAACCACTACTTTGCCGTAACAAGCCAGACAGCAAGTGCAAATGCCCAGAGGTTACGAGGCCTCAGGTATACTTTTTACAGAGAGCCAATGTGGTATAGTGGTTAGAGTACTTAGATTTGGGAGATGTGAGTTATAGTCCTCATTGGAACATACAATTTACTTGGTGACCATAGGCCAGTCACTCTTTCTCCACTTAACTATAAGGTTATTATGAGGTTAAGCTAGGGAAGAGGAGAGCTATGTGCATGGTCTTAAACTCATTGGAAGCAGGGCAAGAGGGTAGGATGTGTCTATTTCTGTTTTGATCTTGATTCCTCAGGCAGGAACAGCTAAGCATAATCTTTGCACTCTAGTAGGCAAAGTTCTACTTTTGCTGTTCATCATCTAATGTAGATAACAGATCTTCTTCCACTGTTCCTCCATAATGCAGTTCTTCTGCTAGGTGCAATTCAGGCTTGAAGAGACTTTCCCAAGCAGAAGGACATCTTATGGGAAACTGAGGTACAGAAGGAAAGTTATGACTTGTTGGCCAGGCTAATGGCCGCAAACACTTTTGGAATCAAAGTAGCCAGAACTTTGTTGATTCCAGCTGTTAGGATAATACATCCTATCATTGTATAACCTGCCTGTCAGCCCATCTGCTAAGGGAACTCATGAGATGACAGTAAATGGACACAAGCTACTATATGTTTCTTTGCCATCTGAGAATGAGGCAGTGATGTTAGGACACTAGAAAGGCAAGCCCCAGGATGCCTCAGCCCCCAAGATTCTTTAAGGAGACCTCCAAAGTTGGGGAAGTTCCACTCCTGCCAGTCAACACATGCTTGTCTGGATGGAGCAAAGTGCTTCAGGAAGCCTACACTAAGCTCAGAGTAGTTTGAAAATTGGCTGAACAGCCAGGATAAAAATGGCAGCTCCCCTAGCCTTTTACAGCTGGCAAATGGAGTCCAGATAAGTCTGGAATCTGTGCTTCTTCTAAACCAAGCTCTTATCTAGATTCAAAAATATAATCAACAAACTGTTTTCCACTAGCAATGAACAAATTTCTTACATTACTCTTGAACATGCTAGACCACAACCAGACAAGGCAGAGCTTTTAGGTCTCATGGGTCAGTTGTCTGCATGTTAACTGAGAATGAGAAAATCCCAGGGTAGATAGAATTCAGTACAGGCTACACATATCATATTTGCAGCCTCTGTTAGGATTTCTGAAGATGTGGTTGGGTACTTGCCCACTATTAATGTGCCAGCACTGAGTTGTCTGTCTGTTACATTAGTATTTTAGAGCCTGTCAGAACTGATTAGAAGAGAATTAAAACTGTGAAGTATTATGATAGACATGGATCAAACTCAGTTTGCAAATGTCATAGAAATAAGATGGAAACAGAAAGTCCAATATATCACTGTTATTTTAAAAAGAAGATATTCCATCCCATGTGCAATGCTTCTGTTCTTCTTACAATAGTATTTTTTGAATATTGGTCTCAAGAACGTATTCACAGAATCAAGAATTCTTGCACAGAGTTCTGTCAGCTGATAAAATGTTAAAATATAGTGTCAGAGTGCACAAGTACATTTAAGAAACACCTGCTGCAGTCCATCTATATGTTACTCAAAACGTGATGCATTCAGCTACAACTGTTTTTTCTTAAAATAATTACAAGTATCAGGGTGCGTGTAAATATTATTTTGGCTGTAGTGTATGGCAAAGTGAAATATATCCTGCACTTTGTAGCCATGATCGAAACGGATTCCCTCCATGCATGACTAGGAAGTTTTAAAAAAAGTTCCCATTAATGTACTCCATTGGATGTAGCTCCTAGCTACATGGGATGAGCTGATATCTACTCTGATCATGTTTGGGGAACATCCTGAGATGTGTTGGAAGATTACATAATGAGGGGCTTTTTTGACATCAGGAAAATTGGGTCAAGCCTAGGCAGAGATGTATGTATAAAGCTGAGCAGATTTAGTGAAGTGGAGTGGCTAGCAGACTGAACTGCAAATCAGGCTGTTTCTGGTTTGAATCTCATCTCTTCCATGAACGTAATAAATGGCCTTAAGGAAGCCAGTCACTGTCCTCTGATCTGCAATATTGTATTACCTTTGTTGTTATTAACTGTCCTCGCGTCAGTCTTGACCAATAGCAGCCCTGTTGATTATAAGGTTATAGAGATTACAACTAGGTAATGCATATGTAGCCAGTCAGTGGTGTGTGATGGCTTCCATGTCAAATGCTTTGCTATTTATTAACATTGACAGAGTCCCAGTCTGTCTATAGCAGAGTGAAATATGTGCTTCTGTTAACCTTTGTGTTACAATTTAAAAAAATCTTTTGTTTAAAATTTCATATTCAGAGCTTTGCAGAATATTTGTTAATAAGCATTTCCCACACAGAAACCGTGACAAAGCAAAACTGTGAGAAGATAAAGAGGTCATGTAACTATGTAGTGTGAAAGAGCCCAAGGGAAATTGTAATGACACACAAACCCCAGTGGGTGCTTAAGCCCACTATACAAGATAAAATAAGACAGACATCACTCTCGGGGTAATACCTCTGCTAGCCACCTGCAGTGTGACACAACAGGGCCCCATATTTCATACTCAAAGTTCTCTCTGCTTGTAAGCTGCTTCACTAGTGCAGAGTTAGAATGTCTGGGCCACTTTGGTAGAACCATTCGATCCTTATAGGAAACCAGGTTTGGTAGCATCTAGAGAATACAGTCTGCCCTTTCTTTATGCAGGGGATCCGTTCCAGATTCCCCCGCGTAAAGCGAATTCCGCCTATTTAAATGAATGGGGCTCGTGCATGCATCCCATTATTCCCTATGGGATGTGCCACCCCTTCTCCCAGTGTATGCTGAAAACTGCAGAAGGCACGCCTGCGTATGACACAGGCGCACTTAATGTGTATCTTAGCTTGTCCAGCCAGCTTTTCCTTAGCTTAGAAAAGGTTGCTTTTTAGATCACAGCTACTCAGATGCCCCGAGGGGATTCTGGGAACTGTAGTTACCAAAAAGTAATGCTTCCAAGTTCAGATTCTGTTTCATGAGAAGGGAAATGTTTCCTAAAAAGGGAACTGTTTCTTCTTTTCCCTTTTCCTAAGAAGTAATTGTTCTCTGGGATTTGTGGACATCTTTGCTGAGAGTTGTCATATTAATAATTAACTGAAGAAGTGGAGTGTAAACATGTGATTAGCCAATGCTAGCACCAACCTGCAGGCAAAGAGCAAGCACACAGTCCAGTCAGGGTCCATGTTGAGATACCATCTGGTCTGGTCACTGCAGGACTGACTTCAAGCTGGTACGTTCCATATGTCCTCTCTGCAGTGCATGGGATGATGATGCCAGTACACCATCACCACCATACAGCTCTGTCTCGGCCCTACCTGTCAGCTTACCTCTTTAATCAGCAACACTTTACCATGTGTTAGGAGCATTTTATGCTGCAGCCCTAAGCATTGTAAAAGTAAATCCCATTCTGGACATCTATTGGGCCATTCACACTATGAAATAAGCCAGTGTGGAAACTGAGTTATTTCAAGGTCGTTCATACGGGCACTGAGTAGACATTTTTTTTGGGGGGGGGGGCTGGCAACCCTCCCCCATGTAACCCAGTCCTATTGGAACTGGGGATTTTAGCGCTTCTTTTCAAAAGAACCAGTCTTTTTTTACCAGCCACAAATGGGAACTTGCTGTTGATTCAGTTTGGTGCACAGGAAGGGGGGGTGTTAATGTGCAGGGGGTGGGTCATGCCCACCCCTTTGCTCTCACCCTGCTAGCTAAGCACCATTGTTTTTCCCCTTTGGTACTAAAAGCAGCTCCAGAAATCATAGAATCATAGAATCATAGAATCATAGAATCATAGAGTTGGAAGAGACCACTAGGGCCATCCAGTCCAACCCCCTGCCATGCAGGAAATCCAAATCAAAGCATCCCTGACAGATGGCCATCCAGCCTCTGTTTAAAGACCTCCAAGGAAGGAGACTCTATCACCCAGGCATGTCCATTGTCGAACAGCCCTAACCTGTCAGGAAGTTCCTCCTAATGTTCAGGTGGAATCTCTTTTCCTGCAGCTTGCATCCATTGTTCCGGGTCTGTTCTCTGGAGCAAGGTCAGAAAACAAGCGTGCTCCTCTTCAATATGACATCCCTTTCAAATATTAAACAGGCGATCATCACCCCTCTTAACCTTCTTTCTCCAGGCTAAACATCCCCAGCTCCTAAGTCGTCTCCTCATAGGGCATGGTTTCCAGACCTTTCAACCATTTTTGTGTCGCCCTCCTTTGTACACGCTCCAGTTTCTCAATGTCCTTTCTGAATTGTGGCGCCCAGAACTGACACAAGATTCATTCTATTGTGGGGCCTGACCAGAGCAGAATACAGTGCACTATTACTTCTCTGATCTAGACACTATACTTCTATTGATGCAGCCTAAAATGAGCATTGGCCTTTTTAGCTGCTGCATCACACTGTTCACTCATGTTCAACTTGTGGTCTACTTGGACTCCTAGACCCTTTCACAGTAGTTTCATTCAGCCAGGGTGTCCACCCATTCCTATATCTGTGCATTTTATTTTTCTCCGCCAAGTGCAATACCACATTTCTTTCCTCGTTGTTGAGTTCATTTTGTTAGCTTGGCCCCGCTTTCTAGCTATTCAGGTCATTGTAATCTGATCCTGTCCTCTGGGGGTATTGCGATCCCCTAATTGGGTATCATCCTGCAAATTTGAAAGTATGCTTCCAATTCTGTCATCCAGGTCATCTGATAAGATGTTAATAGCACTGGGCCCAGGACAAGCCCGGGTGGGCCCCACTGGTCACTTCTCTCCAGGATGGAAAAGGAGCCTTGTTGAGCACGCCTTTGGGTTCGGCCGGTCAACCAGTTACGATCCATTTAAACAGTTCCTTTGTCTAGCCCCCATTTCAAGCTGGTTTGCAAAATTCATGGGGAACTTTGTCAAAGGCCTTACTGAATCAAGATATACTATATCCACAACATTCCTTCATCACAAGCTGATAATTTTATCAAAGAAAGAGATTAGATTTGTCTGGCATGACTGTTTTCTCTGAAACCCATGTTGACTTTTTGTGATTATGGCATGCCTTCTAGAGTTCACAGACTCTCTGTTAATGATCTCTCCAAATCTTTCCTAGTACTGAGGTCAGACTAACTGGACGAAATTGTTGGGATCTCTTTTTTTCCCTTTTTGAAGGGGGACAACGTTTTGCCATCCGCCATCTGCTGGATCTCCTCCTGTTTTCCCAGGAGTTTTCAAAGATTATGCCATGGCTCCGATATTACATTTGCCAGTTCTTTAATACCCTTGGATGGGTTCATCTGGTCCGGAGACTAAATTCATTTAGATTACAAGGTGTTCCTCACTATCTCTTTACTTATTCTGTGCTTGAAATTCCCCTATCCTGTCCTCTGCTCCATTATCCTCAGTTGAGCACCCTTTGCCTTTTCTAGAAGAACTGAAGCAAAGAAGGTGTTGAGTAATTCTGCCTTTTCTCTGTCTTCTGTTAGCATTTTCCATCTTCTCCACTCAGTGGCCCTACCGTTTCCTTCTTCTCTTTTGCTGCGGACATATCCAAAAAAGCCTTTTTGTTGTCTTTAACTCTCTAGCAGTCTGAGTTATTCGCGCTTTTATCTTTCTGACTTTACCCTACACATGCCTGGCTGTTCTTTTGAATTCCTTTTTGTGTATTTTCCCCCTTTTCCTTCTTGATCATGTTATTTCAAACTTAGCTCGGTTGAAAGTTCCTTAGTCATCCATCCTGGTTCTCTGAGACACCTCCCGTTTTTCTTCTCACTGGAACTGTTTGAAATTGTGCCTTCAGTATCTCCCTTTGAGAAAGTCCATCCGTCCTGAACTCCTTTATCTTTAGTATTTCTGACCATGGAATTGCCCTCAATACTCTCTAAGTTTCTGAAATCCGCTCTCTTAAGTCTAGGATGCGTGTCTGACTATGCCTGGCTTCTCCTTTCCACTGTATTACAAACTCCAGGAGAACATGGTCACTTCCACCTAAGGACCACCACTTGCACCCCATTACAAGTCATCCTTGTTGGTTAGGATCAGATCTAAAATAGCTGACCCCCTTGTTGCCTCTTCCACCTTTGGACCATGACATTGTCTTCCAGGCAAGTGAGGAATTTGCTAGGCCTTGAGGATTTGCTGAGTTTGACTTCCAGCAAATATCAGGATAGTTGAAGTCGCCCACACTACACATCTCTTTTTCTGACTGTGTGGTCATCTGTTTCTAGGAAGATATCATCCAATTCCTCGTCTGACTTGGGGTTCTGTATAACTCCCACGTAACTCCTTGGTGTTTTCCCTCCATTGATTCTCTATCCAGATGCTCTCCACCTGGCTTCCAGATGATGTCCAGGATCCTTTCACTGGTGTAAATATCTTCTGACATATAGTGCTATTCCTCCTCCTTTCTTGTTTGGCCTATTTCTCTTTAAAGTTATCCCCTTATTTCACATTCCATCATGAGACTCATCCCACCAGGTTTCAGTCATGCCTATTATATCATATTTGCTTTGTTGTACTAGGAGTTCGAGTATCATTGCTTATTTTCCCATGCTCTGTGCATTAGTGTTGAGAGACAATCGCAGACCATAGTTCCTTTTTACATGCTGTGCAAGTTTTTTTGCCTCCCACTGTTGGGTCCTTGCACTTTTTTTCTTGTTTCCTCTATGTCAGTTTGACTATTTTCCCGCCATCGCCTTTCCCTCTTAAATTGTCTCCTTCCCCTCGAAACTCAGTTTAAAAGCCCTCCTGATCAATTCTTGAGACTGTTGGCAAAAACATTTCTTCCCACTGGCGTGAGATGCAACCGTCCGTTGCAAGAAGTCCCTCCTCGGTGGAACCGCGCCCATGATCGAAGAATCCAAATCCTCTCGGCGCACCACTCGAAAGCAGTTGTTCACATCTGCTATTTTCCTCTCCCTTCCTGGACCATGCCCTTCAACTGGGCAGAAGAGACGAGATGACAACCGTACATCCATTCCTTTCAGCTTCCTACCAAGCGCCTCGTAATCCCTTTTGATGTTCTGAAGGCTGTGTTCTTGCAGTATCATTAGTTCCCACGTGGACCAAAAGGAAGGGGTTTTGTCGTAGGCTCTTACCAGTCTGTCAGCCTCTCTGTTCACATCACGATCTTTGCACCTGGAAGACAACACCCTCTCGAGACATCTTGTCAGGCTACAAAAATCACTGCTTGTACCCCTCAGCAAGGAGTCTCCCACTACGACCACACGCCTCCTCGAGGCTTAGCAGCGACTGTTCCCTCGGGTGGGAACCTCAGGCTCCACCTGCTCTGTCCCGAAGTCTGTCCATGCGCTCTTCTTCATCTCCTTGATAAGGGAAAGAGCTTCAAATCGATTCTCTAGCTGCCAAGCTCCCAAAAACAATTCCTTCTTGGCTTACTTCTCTTTGTGACATTCCTCCCAGCTGTCTGCCTCCTGTGTATGGCAAGTGACCTCTTCCACCCTAGCCTTCCTCTGCGTGGTACTCATCCAAGATGGTTAGTTCTATTGTGTGCCCAGGAAATCTCTTGTTCCCTAAATATGCTGACGTGTAGCTACTCTTGACTCAGCTGCTGCACTTTCTCCTCCAAGAGTGCTACCAACTTGCACTTGGTGCATGTGAAGTTCGACTTCTGTGGGCAAGAAGAGAAACATCCCCACAAGAGTTGCAGGTGATACAGCAGTCCCTCGTTTCCATAGCTGGCAAAGTCTTTAGTAATGACTATAACAGTCAATCTACTGGGAATACTTCTTTAAAGGAATGTACTGGCTGCTATCTGATACTTAAAGGCAAGGTTCTATTTCAATATCTGATTCTAACCTGATGCCACTTGAGTAGAGTTGTTGAGTTAAAGAAAACTAAAACTAAAATTCCTCTCCTTCTCCTCTCTCTGGCCGGACTGCTCTGAAAGGGTCTGGAAGTTGGTATATAAAGCTAGTCTGCTAGCTCCGCCCCCTTGTGACTCACAGATGTGACTCACAGAAGCTCCACCCCTTCAGCAGCGAGCACACGGTCTCAAGCACACGGTCTCAAAATGGCTTGAAGTGGATTCAAACTTCCAGCGCTTTGGAAAGTGGTCTCTTTATAGCGCAGGCTGCCTTTTTTTCTCTTCTGCCGGTGTCCCCTTATATGCACTGACGGCTGATACCCAGAGCTCACCACAGCCAGGGAGGGGGTTCTCCTGGGAACATCATTAGATGGTGTACTTTTTTTAAAAAAAAATTGTCAGCTTATGCACATCTTGGCTATTGTGGGGCCACAGTAGACAGTAGTTTAAATACTTGTGTCATCGATATAACAAAGGTATGCATCATTTCATTGGCAATTTAAAAAAATGAGAACAATTGAAAGGTTGGCTCCTTTTCAGGAAATGCAAAGATTGGAGCCTTTATTTGGTTCTTTGCATATATTTACAATTAGGCCACATTTAGATGTTAACACATTTGACACATGGTTACTGCCAGCTTACATGGATCACGCCACACCCCTCCAATCCCAGGCCATATAACATAAAATCATAGAAACATATGAAGTGACATGATGTTACCAATTTCTTCATTTCATGCAGCCACCAGTTAACTAATAGCGTGGTAGGAAAGTGCTGAGCATAATGATACTGCTTGTTTCTTTTATCAAATGTTATCAGGGAAACATGTGAGGACCTGTGGGTCAACAGTCATCAACATACCTGCTCCCTGTCCTAGTTTGGCAAGGGTAGTCCAGATTAATTCCCTGTCATCCCACTTTTTCAGATGCTTTTAAAACGTCCCAGTTTCTTTCTTCCTCCCACATTCACCCTTTGTCCTCACCTTATCTCAGTTGCTGCAAAGTGCAAAAGTAGTTTGCACTGAGTTAACTTAGCAGGGGGAGGCAGGAGATCATTCCCTTCCCTGTAGGTTCAGGCAAAGACAAACTGCTCCAGTCATTCCTCGTTTGTGTGTTCTTCCTCATTAATATTTTTGTCTTCTTGACCACATTGCTTTGCCACATGTCCTAGGTTTCATATGTGAAATGTTGATGGGTATGCCATCAGTGTACTTTCTATAATCACTAGTTAATATTTTACAATTAAAAAGCAGCTCCTATTCTGAAAAGCATGGTTCATTTGTATTTCATTTTTGCCCCACATTGTTTCACTCCATTCACTTCTTGCATATGTTTATCCACCCCACCTGGAAGCATGGGGCTGAAGGTATTGCTCTTTATTTTCTGCTGAATTATCTTGTACATCCCAGTAAACTGGTTGTAGGAGGGAGGGAGAGGAAATTTAGAGGGAAATTGTGAAACAGCTCATTTTGCAAAGCAGATGGGTGAGTTTCTGATAAAAACAATAATTAGCTTATTTAATAAGTTATAATATCAGTTTCAATAAACAAAAAGAAAGAGAAAAAACCATGGATGACAGAAAAACACACTATAAGCAATAAAGAAAAGAAGAAAAACAAAAGGGAGATGGGAACAAACTAAGAATTATGAATAATAATAATAATAATAATAATAATTATTTGTATACCGCCCTCTGGCAAACCAATCCGGGCGGTTAACAACAGTAAAATATAAAATATGACAATTAAAAACACTTTATCCCTCCCTCCCTTAAGACAGTATTAAACAGTAAACATATTAAAACACAATATCAATGCATAAAACAACAATTAAAAACTAAAAACCCTGATGTCCCTCTATTGATCCTCAACCATCACTAAGATGGGGCCACGGGAGGAATGAGGGAATCAGGGAACCTGGGCCGGGATGGTTAATCTGGAAAGGCCTGCCGGAAGAGATTCGTCTTGACCGCTTTTTTAAAGCTGTCTAATGATGTTATCTGACGGATCTCATCCGGCAGGTTGTTCCAGAGTTTGGGGGCAACAGCAGAGAATGCCCTCTGGGAGGTCGCCGCAAGCCTAGATTTTAGAGGCTGTAGTAAGTTCCTCCCAGAGGAGCGGAGAGCGCGGGGAGGATTGTACGGGAGGAGGCGGTCTCTAAGATAGCTTGGACCCAAGCCATTTAGGCTTTAAAGGTGATAACCAACACCTTGTACTGGGCCCGGAAGCTGATAGGCAGCCAGTGGAGGGACCTCAAAACCGGAGTAATGTGGTCCCTCCTAGATGTACCTGACACAAGCCTGGCTGCCATGTTTTGGACCAGCTGTAATTTCCGAGTCAAGCACAGGGATAGCCCCATGTAGAGTGCATTACAGAAGTCAAGGCGTGAGGTTACCAGCGAATGCAACTGTACAACAGCTTGTGTGGAAAGATAAAGAAAATTACTACAATGACCAATGCAGAGAAATAGAAGACAGCAACAAAAAGGGCAGAACAAGAGATCTATTTCACAAGATCCAGGAAATCAAAGGAAAATGCAAACCAAGGACTGGGATGCTCTATGACAATAAAAATAACATAATTCAAGACCAGGAGGGAATAAAAAGACATTGGATGCAATACATAGAAGAATTATACAAAAGAGATGAAAAAATGAAGGACACATGGAATGAAATGACATACGAAGATAAACCCCAAATTCTAAAAAGCAAGGTGAAAACTGCAGTAAGAGAAATAGTGAAAGACAAATAATCAAGAACAGATGATATTCCAATTGAATTGCTGCAATCCACATTGATAGAGTCAATCCTAGTGCTAACCAACTCAAGTGCTAACCAACATATGCCAACAGATATGGAAAACAAAACAATAGCCAACAGATTGGAAGTGATCAATATACATTCCCATCCACAAAAAGGACTATAGCACTGATGCCCCATGCAAGCAAAATCATGCTGAAAATTCTAGAACATAGATGCCAACCATACATGGAGATCAAAATCCCAGAGGTTAAAGAGGGATTCAGGAAAAGAAGAGGCACTAGGGACCACATTGCAAACATACGATGGCTAATGGAGGGCACTGGGGAATTCCAAAAGAAAATCAGCATGTGCTTTATAGACAATAGGAAAGCCTTTGACTGCATAGATCATGAAAGGTATGGAATGCCTGTAAAGACATGGGAGTGTCAACACATCTGATAGTCCTGATGAGGGATTTGTACTCAGGACAAGAGACTACTGTCAGAACAGGACACGGAGAAATAGAATGGTTCCCAATTGGTAAAGGGGGCAGACAAGGCTGTATCCTTTCACCCTATCTGTTCAATTTGTATGCAGAACATATTATAAGAAAAGCAGGCTTGGACACAGAAGAAGGAGGAGTGGAAATAGGAGGAAGGAATATCAAGAATATAAGATATGCAGATGACATCCTTAGATCATGAAAGGCTATAGAATGCCCTTAAAGATGTGGCAGAAAACCTCACAGACTTGGAACACCAACTAAAGAAGATCAAATAAGAAAGTGCAAAGGCAGGCTTTGAACATAAAGAAAACAAAAATAATAACCACTGAGGACCTTCACAAGTTCAACCCAGACAATGAAGAAATGGAAATAGTAAAAAAAAAAGAAAAACATATCTGAGATCAAACATTGGTAGAAATGGGGTCTGCAATCAGGAAATCAGAAGAAGATTAAGAATGGAAAGGGTGGCTATGAAAGAACTAGAAAAAAATCTAAAATGCAAAGATATACAACTGAGCACAAAAGTTAGAATCATACAAGCCATTGTATTCCCTGTTACCATCTATGGGTGTGAAAGCAGGATAATTAAGAAAGATGATAGGGCTGGAGAAGAGTGCTGAGGACTCACTCCATGGACAGTCAAAAGGACAAACAAATGGGTCCTAGAGCAGATCAAGCCGGAAACCTCCCTGGAAGCCAAGATGACCAAACGGAGGCTGTTGTTCTTCAGACACATCATGAGAAGAAAGGACTCATTGGAAAAGACAATAATGCTGGGAAAGGTGGATGGAAGTAGGAAGAGAGGAAGGCCACATGCTAGATGGGTGGACTCTATTAAGGGGGTCATGGGTATGGGGCTACAGGAATTAAGCAGAGCAGTGGAGGACAGAGGTTTTTGGAGATGTCTCATCCATAGGGTCGCCATGAGTTGAGATCGACTCGGGAGCAGTTAACAACAACAAATTAAAAGTTATGTATTAATAAAACAATTCACAAAAATTATTAAGTTATATTTGTGATGGCTACTCAGATGCAGTAGCAACATAAAGAAGAGAAACTGAGCCAACAATTAAAATGGGAAGTGTAGGTGAATTAGGGTTGCCATAGTGCTGTACCTTAAAACCAGGAAAAATGTAGGACAAAATTTTCAAATGTAGGACACACAAAAAGTGTGTCCTACATTTGAAAATT
>NC_056522.1:257037304-257047921 GCF_019175285.1 Sceloporus undulatus
TGCATGCAGCAAATGCCATTTGGGGATGTGTGGGGTAAGGTGATATGGTGTACTACCTATGCTCATTCCTCTTACTGTTAGACACTGGCGGCCTTTTCTTTGCTGCTTCTATCCATTTCTTCCCCTCCTGTATAGGTTGCTGTTTGTATTCATCTGTCTTCCTTTCTGCATCTGCTTCATATCACTTACTAGCCTGATCAGTGATCTCAATCCATGCTCTAGTTTGATTTTCATTAGTTTCCTACTGACATTCCTCTGTAGTGCCTTATGTTTTCATTAGTGAGGCTTAAAGTGTTCCTTGCTTAAATTACTATGAATATATGAATACAAAACCTAAATTCAGCAGATTACAAGCCATGTTATAAATGCTTCTTTTTTCCTTTCCCACAATTAACCACAGGGCCAATTTGTGCCTTTCACGCTACACAATTATAGCAATATTTTCCACTTCAAAAGTGATAATATCCAATGGCATCCTGAGAGTTGCAGCTGAGGGAGGGGCCTTTAGAATTAATTCTCAGGCTGGTGTCTCTGACTAAACTACAGGTCCCATGTTTCTACAGCATGCAGCCATGGCAGTTAATCATAATTCTATGGTTCTATGATTCTAAAGTGGAATCATAGCATTGTAATTATAGAGTGTGAACAGGCTGCAGGTCTTTCAGAAAGGAGTCTTTTAAAATATGTCTGAGCCTCTTCTAGAGTTCTTTGCTCTTCAACCTTATAGGGCACCCAGGAATGTCTGACTCCCCCAGCCAGAGCCAAACGTGTCCTTATATTCTCTCCAGCTATTTTTTGGTAGAATTGTATCCCCTCAATTATCTCTAACTATGGAGTTTATCATACGGGGTGCAGAAATGGGATTTAAAATGGGAAAATCCCGCAAAAGCGGGATCATTTTCATATGACATTACTCATTAACGTACATAAAAAGTGGACAAATCCCACAAAAGTGGGATCGTTTTCACATGATGTCGGGGGCACTGAGCGTTAATTTGGCATTAAACTACACAGAAAGTGGACAAAATCAGCTGCTTTTTACTTTTGGGATGATCCCAAAAGTAAAAAGTGGCCAATTTTGTCCACTTTCTGTACAGGATATCTTCACGTCAGTGCTCAATGCCCCCAATGTGTCTGAAAACAATCCTGCTTTTGCAGGATTTTTCTAGGATTTAAATCCCATTTCTGCACGGGATTTAGTCACTTAGCTTCCTGTGTGATAAACTCCAATGACACAAGCTTCCGATTTGAAAAAAATAGCCACCAGAGCGGGGCCTGAATTCAACATTGGAGGCAATGAGAAGCTGTTTTGAGGGAAAAGTCTGTGCAATAAAATCAGCGTAATGTCCAAATTTGAGCCAAGAGGTAAATCAAGTACTGGAGGCAGTATGATAAAGTCCTTAAACTTAATACTCACAAATAACTAATTGTAAATGTGCTTTTTTTGCACTTCACTCTGCCATGAAAAGGCAAAAATGTTGTTTGGTAGAGTTAGCATCTTGGTAACAATAAGCAACAATTTAAGATTTGGCAGCCCAATATTTAAGTTCTCTGGCCTTAGCCATGAATGAAAAGACAGACTTTTGTGCGCATGCCAGCTTCTATCGGTTAACCATTTTCATATTTATCCTTGTCCATAACATTACACACAATACATGCATTTAACTTTTACCTCTGGTAATTACAGTTTTGTTATGGGCTATTTTCTGGGAAATTAAAATGGGAACCCACTGGTGTGCCCTACCAGGGTCTTGGCTGCTGAAGTAATGGTGGATTTGATTAAAAATGATCACATGCCTGTAAAGAATAACAAGGCACAAAGATTATTTAAGCCTCACATATGAAAGCTTCCTTAACTGACATCTGCAAAGACACTTTCTCAAGGTCCATTGATTTCTCACACCTGATTAGGACTGCAACAAATGCTTACCTTTAAATTGTCAAAGACAAATTAGTGTAAAAAACACACATCTCATTCTGTTATTACATTCTTAAAATAATTTTGTTCTCACTATTCTCACCCTCATTTGTTGTACTACCATTTGGTCTGATTTGTGCATGCTTACAAGCTCCCATGACCATCATCACATTAGATATTTCCTTCATGACACCATCTCAGTAAATAAATGGTATGGTTCCCACAGACATTTTGAGTCTGGGCAAATTGGGACTGAAGACTGAAAGTGGCAAACAACAATGAGAAGGATAATGGTCCAAGATATTGAAACATTAAATATATTCACTTAAGAAGTTGAACACTGCTGAAAGTGGAGGGCCTGGGACTGGATTGGACCCTTACAAGGCAGGATGTTTTGGCTCAGTCTTTAAATCATTCAGATCAAATACACTGCACACCATGGCAGCGAATCCATAGTGTCAGCATGGCTGAGACCAATCCCTTGAGCAATCAGATGCTTTGAGCAAACATGGCTTCAGAGCACAGAAGCAGCCTTAGACTGCTGCCACACTACAGAATTAATGCAGTTTGACACCACTTTAATTGTCATGGCTCCATCCTATGGAATCCTGGGATTTGTAGTTTGTTGTGGCACCAGAGCTCTCTGACAGAGAAGGCTAAATATCTCACAAAACTACAAATAACAGAGTTCCATAGCACTGAGCCATTACAGTTAAAGCAGGGCCAAACTTCATTAATTCTGCAGTATAGATGCAGCCTTAGTTCTGAGGCCCAGAATAGAAAATTGAAGTAGAAGACTGAGATATTAATAAATGAGATCTGAGAACATGAACTGTGCCAAAGAATAAAATGATTTTTATGTGAAGGAAGTATGACCTCCTGGCTAGCTGCTGAGACACCTCACTGAATGGGGCCAAATCACAGTAATTTCTCTTTCTTGATCAAGACATTCTTTAAAAAAACAAAACAAAACAGCCAGGGTGGTTCCAATCTTCCTCTTCGTTTCTGTCATAGGTTTTTTTTGTTTTGTTTTTTTTAGATAGATCTAGTGATAGTGGGAAGTGAGAGACTGTCTAAAATGTGGTTTATCAATGACATCCTTGTTTCCTTCCTCTGAACAGTTCATTGTTTCTGGATGCCTGTCCATTGGTGCTGAGAAGAGCCCGACAGAATGTGCTGTGAGTCAGCCTGATGTTGTTTTTCATCTAACTGCACTTTTAACTCTGATTACAGCAAAGCTAAACTATGCAGCAAATGCTTTACATATATGAGCTGTTATACCGTCTAACTGTCGCAGTTTGGGAGGGACAGTTCTGATTAATCTTCTATTGTTTTGCTTTTACAGCTGCTTTTAAAATGTCCAAGTTCCTCTCTCCTACTTCCATTTTCCCCTTTTGTTCATGGTTATTTCAGTTGGTGCAAACAGAGTTATAAGTTCAAAAATAGTTTGCCTTCAACTCAGGAGAGGAGAGGAGAGGATCTTGCCCTACCTTGCTTCAGTCTTCCCTAGTTTGTTTTGTCCTTATTAATATTTTTTCTTTTTTGATCACACTATGATGTTGCTTAGCCTCATGTGTCCAGGTTTCATCTATGAAATGCTGGAGGATGTGAATTGGCACCAACTGAATGCCACTATGATGTAGCCATTAGTGTGCCAGACATGCTTTAGGACTGGGAGACCCAAATTCAAATGCAATTTACCCACAAAATTCATTGGGTGACCTTGGGCCAATCACTATTTCTCAGAATAACTCATCTAGAGTTGACATTAGAATAAATTTGAGTCAGGAGATGACCCACATCTATCAACTTGAGCTCCTTGGAAGAAAGATAGGATCAAATATACCGGTATTTGTATTAAATACCTCATGTGAAAGTAAGCCTGAGGACTGAAAAATGCCCTATTCAAAGCATGACTCACCATCAAGAAGTGTAGAATTTTATTTCAAGGAAGCTTTCTGTAAATCAAGGGTGGACAACTGTGGACATTCAGCCCTCATCTGCCCCAGCCAGGAGAGCCATGGTGAGGGAATATCAGGGTTGCAGTTCAGAAATATCTGGAAGGCAAAACTGCTTGAGCCCGGCATAGAATTGCCAAGAATATGGTCTGAGGACACTTGATGCAGCCACCATGCAGAAGCCTGGAAGCAAAGCTAGCTAACTTGTAATTGGCTTAGCAATCACAATGTATAAAAGACAGTGGTGGGCATTAGTGAACCAGGAGACTAATGTTAAGTAGTGAAGGTTTTATTTCTGATGGTATGAAGTCTATATACTTTTTATTAAGCTTATTTCAACTCCCTTCTGTGTGAGTTGGCAGTTTCCATATGGACTACCCATCACTTGGATTCAGCTAGAAGCCATAGAATGAATATACAGTGTGTGCATGTGTGCGTGTGCGCATATATATTCATTTTACCAATAGGAGGAGGACACTGAGGGGATGAGACATATGTCCACTCCCTATCCAGGAAAATTGATTTCCAATAGAAATTGTTCCTTTCTTTGTCCAGGATTTAGCAGCCTTTTTTAGAATCTCTCCTTATATTGCTTGCTGCAGGTGTGAGAAATATGGTTCCTGATTGTCATCTGCATTTAAGGCATCCCAGTCTAGCCCTGTGAATTATTATAATATTAAACTCTTGGCCTGCTAGATTAAGGGAGAAACTCTATCCCTCCTCCGTAAGATTCACTCATATGGAACCCAGCAGGAGTAATATCTGAGTAAACACGTCTAGGATGGGGAATGTAAGGCTTTAGTTCATCTAACCTCTGAGGTTTTGCCAAATTTTGTCTCTAGTGGGGCTTGGTACCCTTGGGATCACAGATAAAGCTGCAAGAAGGTGGGTGTGGGTCTCAACCTGAGGGAAGTAGCTGGTTCTTTAATAGAATCTGAAAAGTTACATTTTGATACTACAATTCCAGAATCTCCCAGCCAGCATGGTCAATGACTGGGGGAATTCTGGCAGTTGCAGTCCAAAAATAAAATTTCTGACTACTTTTTTAGGAGTATCAGATTGGAGACAGACAATTGCTTTTTGCAGAGAGTAGTACAACAATGATGTTATGCCAATGGTTGACATGTTCATCTTGCTGTTTTTTCTGTTTATAGAATTTGCAGATATGAAGGCAATGCCAAGAATACCAGTCTTAGCTATCTGAGCACAGACATTAATGGAAAAGCAGAAAACAGGGTGTACACCTCACAAAATGATGTTTCAATAGTGCTATTGTCAATTCTCTCAAAAAGTATCATCCACCTTCACCCTAACCAGCTTCTGTGGTTGACAGAATCTGTCTGAGTGCTTCATAAGAAAGCATTGAGAGCCTCACTTGACATTTGAATTGAAGTGCAGAGAGACCCAGAACTACAGAAACAGAACAAAGCGTTATATAGACTCTCTCATTCACTGGCACTCTGAACCAACCTTTCTCAATCTGGTGTCCTCTAGATGTGCTAGAAGACTATAAGGCCATAATTATATCCAGTTGTGCAGATTGGGTAGGATGGAAATTTTACTGTAACACACTTGGAGGGCACTAAGTTGGGAAAGGCAGCTCTTAATATTCAATAGAATTCTTCTTGCTCCTAGGATTACTAGCTATCCCTTTATTGTATGGAATGTCCCTTATTTGAGGACTAGAAAGCTTGTCCTGTACAGGGCTGGCAGGTGTTTCTTATTCTAAGGGATTTTTCTTTGTGTGAGAGTTGGAAAGCTTTTCCTTTTTTGCAGAGTTAATGAGATTTCCCTTCCTATATTTGGGATATGTGTCTTTTATAAAGTCAGAAATGTATGTCATGTAATTTATGAATGTGGGCAAAATGTTGATTTTATAGAGAACTACGTGGCTGGGTTAACTGAAATCAATACTTATTTAAGTAGAACACATACTTGTTGATAGCTACTTCCTGATTGTCGATCCTACATGTCATGAATTTTGATTGTCCCTTACTGCTATTTTGAAAATGTGGCACAATTACCTCCTCTTCTCAGCAGTGATCTGCATTCAGTGTTTGTGTTTTTCAGGTGAAGGGCTCTCAAGCCATGAATATCATCAGTGCTATATTTGCATTACTTGGAATATTGGCTTTTATAGTAGATCTGAGCATAAATGGGCCATTTCATTCTGACGACAGTCATCAGTATTCCCTAGTGATGGTAAGTAATCACACTGTGGCAACATCATTTTTCCTGGGCATCAGTCATGATGGTACAGCCCTTATATGAATGTGGAGAGAAAACACATAGCATTCACAAAGTGCTTAAGATATTGGAGTGAGGCAAGGGGAGGGATCGCCAATTATATATATTCAGTTTACATAATCAAGCCACATGGGGGCTATGTGTGGATCCCAGCTGATAGCCCAGGTTCAAGCTGTGGAAGCCCAGACAGGAAGAGCTGCTTTCTGCTGCTCTACAACTGCACTTTAAAATCCCTGTAGCTGCATCTGCGCTGCAGCAGTAATGCAGTTTTGTATGATATTTGGCCTTCTCTGTTGTTCGGGTGTCTCATCAAATTACGAATCCCAGAATAGCATTGAGCCATAGCATTGAGCCATGACAGTGGTGTCAAACTGCTTCATTTTTGCAGTGCAAATGCAGCCTGTGTCATCAAACATTTTTTTCTTACTATGATGCATGCCACATTCTTGGGTTAGTGTTACAATGCGAAATCTGTTAAGGCCCAAACTGTCCAAATGGTGAGTGTTTCTTTTTCCATTGTCTTCAGGGTCTTAAACAGGATGGAAGGGGAGTAATTCATGGACTCATACATTCCCTTTTTCATCCTCCCATGTCCAGTAAAAATTCCTACTGACCTTCCTCTGCCTTCCTTAATGTATTGTCTGCCTTCCTTAATAGCATTGTTTTACTACAATACTATTATCCATCGCAAAGACAAGTAACCATGTTTTTCTCTTCACAAAGGTTTGTTGATTAGCTTCACACACTGATTTTAAATCTTATTTAAGAGGGAACCTAGGATAACTGATGTTGTGATGCTGCTTATTAATATAACTGATAGGAGCCATTATGTCAATTTCCATATCTCTAGATATTTTCATTCTCATTCTCTCCCCCCCCCCCGAAGACCTTGCAGAAAGATACAAAGTAGTGTGCTTTGTCATGATAGTGTAAGGGCATATACAACATTCTGTTTACTGAGAAATGAGACTCACAGTGTTCATTGAGTGCTACTAGGTACTTTGCATAAGACAGCAGCCTTACAATCAGAACATTATTTCTTGTTAGCAGTTAGATGTTAAAACTATATCCAAATCAAAGTAGATTTACATCACAAATCAGGCAAGGCCCCAGGCCCTGATGGTTTTCCTGCAGTCTATTAGAAAAAAACTCCAAGAAGAATCAGTAAGCCCACTGAAGGAGATGATGAATAGAATATCATTTGAACAATATCCAAAGATGTGGGAACAAGCAAATGTGGTTCTTATCCTAAGAGAAGACTGGGACCAAACAAATCCAAAAAATTATAGACCGATCACTCTGTTGAACAATTATTATAATTTTTTTGCTTCAGTAATAGCTGAAAAACTTAAGAATATATTGGTAAATATTGTCCATAAAGATCAGTGTGGCTTCTTGTCTAAGAGATATTTAAGTGATAACACCAGGAAGATATTAAATTTGATTGAATATCATGAAAGACACAGTGAAAAGGAATTAGCACTGATCTTTGTGGGCATCAAAAAGGCTTTTGACAATGTTAAATGGATTTTAGTGGTGGAAGTCTTAAAGTCTTTGAAAATGGGGGAGAGGTTAATACAGTGGATCAAGTCAATTTATAAAAACCAGAAAGCCTAAGTGACAGTGAATGTTAAAAGGACATACCTTATAAAAATTCAAAAAGGTATGAGGTATCTCCCTTATTATTTTTAATTACAGTATATTCGATTTTTTTTGGGGGGGGGGGGGGAAATCAGGCAAGACCTGAATACTGGAGGGGTTAAAGTGAAAGGGGGAGAATTTAAGCTATGGGCTTTTGCTGATGATATTGTCATATCATCATGTTATCCTGTAAATGATATTTCAAAACTATTAGATGAGTTTAAAGAATTTGATATGATTTCAGGGTTAAAAATTAACAGGGATAAGACAGTGATACTAATGAAAAATTTGGATAAAAAGGAAAACTTATTATTGGAGAAAAATCATGTTTCAAAATAACAAAGAAACAAAATATTTGGGAATATCACTCACAAATAAAAATACACAGACTTGTATGCTAATAATTAAAAAGGTTTGGGGAGAAATCAAGAAAGATCTGAAGAAAGGAGAAAGTTTACAACTATTGTTACTGGATAGTGGCAATAAAAATGAACATCTTCCCAAATGTTAGTTTTGTTTAAAAATCTCCCCATTATAAAGAATGATATTCCCTTTAGAGAATGGCACCGAGATTTTGGCAGCTTTTATATGGAATGGAAAGAAACCAAGGGTAAAGTTAAAGTATCTGCAAGATGCCAGAGAAAGGGGAGGGTTAGCATTGCCAAATTTTAAAAAAAAAATATTTTGAGGCTGCATATTTAAATTGACTTAAGGATTGGATCCAGAAGATAATAATTTACTAAGACTAGAAGGAGCAGATTTACATTTTGGGTTTCATACTTTTTTGCTACATGATAAAGTGAGAATGAATAAGGAAGTTTTAAATCATTTTATTAGGAAACCACTACTTGATGTCTGGAAAAAATAAAGACATATTACATGTGAGAAGATACCAACTTGGGTCTTGCCACATGACGGCATTATACAGAAGCAACCCCTTGTTAAAAGAAACTTGGTATACATAGAAAGATATACAGTACAACTTTATGAAGAAAACAAGATAAGGCTAAAAACACAAAAGGGATTAGAAATGGAGGGAAAACAATGTACAGTAACTAGTTTCTTTATAGGCAGTTAAAGAAGAGAGTTAATGAATATTAAATTAGTGGGTATAGAAACATCAGATTTGGAAATAATACAGTGATTAACAACTAGCAAAAAATTGTTGGTGTCTTCTCTCTATAAATTTCTACTGAAATTGTGTATGGAAACTGAGGCAATACAAGAAAACATGAATAAATGGTCACAGAATTTAGGATACTTATTTGAACTAACACAGTGGGAAAAAACATGGAGTAGTAGGTTGATATTTACAGCTTGTCAAGATCTAAAAGAAAACTACCATAAAATGTTTTTAGATGGTACCTGATCCTGGGAAAACTATGTAAGATATATGGGAATTGTTCAGATAAATGTTGGAAGTGCGGGAAAGAAAAAGGGACCTTCTGTCATATGGATGTGTAAAAAGGTGAAGAGATATTGGGCAAAAATATATAATTTAATTTTACAAGAAAGAATATGATTTAAACCTGGAATATTTTTGTTAAACATAATAGAGGATAAAATAGAAAGGAAATATGGTAAAATATAGATATATATATGTTAACAACAACAAGGATGGTTTATGCAAAGTAGTGGAAAACAGAAGCAATTCCAAAAGTAGAAGAATGGTCAGAAAAATTATTAAGTGCTTTGGAAATGGATAAATTGATGACACACTTACAAATCCAGAGAAATAGTAAATTAAAGGAAGACCGGGATAAAGTATTGAAATATTTGCAACAGGCATGGGGAAACACTATGATATTAGATCTAAAATGGGAAACAAAAGGCAGAGTTAAAACAAGTTATGAAGAGAAGGAAGATAAAACAACATAGACAAGCAGAAGAAGAAAGAACGACAGATAGAAAAAAAAAACAAAGTCCAAAGAAAATCCCAAAAACATGCAACAAGGAAGTAATGAATGAGGAATTGTATGAATTGTAAGAGTGTAGGTTTTGTATTTTGGGATGCGTATTGAAACTCTGAGATCTTTAAAAGATGTATACAATGAAATAAACATATATAAAAACATAGATTTACATCAGATCTGAATGTTCTTTCTATGGACCTTATCACACATGGGGGGGGGGGGTTGCAGCTCAGATCCGCAGTCACTCCTGTTCTAGCAGTGTAAAGTGTGATGTTTTTCAACACCCGATCCAGAGTCACTCCTCTCTAGCAATGCAGATTGAGGTTAATACGTCATGTTTTTCCACACCTTGTTGCCTTTCTGTTGTCCTTCCGAAGTGAGGGGCAAGCGAAGTCAGTTTGATTCCAAGGAAGTCACGTGATGTGGACTCAAGCAAAGGGGAGTGAGAGCACATTGTATTACCACACCAGAGCATACTGTGAGAGGTTAACAATTCAAATAGACCCCCTTGCACATGCTCAGTGGGGCTCCGGACGCTGTCCTCCTTCCCTGCCCCCTCCTTAGCTGTCATCGGGTTCTAGGAGAAGGCAGGGGATGATGGGATACCTCGCTGGGGGACCCTGGGGCCAGGATCGGGATGCAGGAACAGTCAGGAGATGATGGGATAGCTCACTGGGGGTCCCCGAGGCCAGGATCGGGATGCAGGAGATTGATGTCAGGGTGAAGGAGTGGAGCAGATGGGGGTCTAGGAGAAGGCAGGGGATGATGGGATACCTCGCTGGGGGTCCCTGGGGCCAGGATCGGGATGCAGGAGCAGTCGGGGGATAATGGGATAGCTCACTGGGGGTCCCCGGGGCCAGGATCGGGATGCAGGAGATTGGTGTCAGGGTGAAGGAGTGGAGCAGATGGGGGTCTAGGAGAAGGCAGGGGATGATGGGAT
>NC_056522.1:257048021-257063594 GCF_019175285.1 Sceloporus undulatus
CTCGCTGGGGGTCCCTGGGGCCAGGATCGGGATGCAGGAGCAGTCGGGGGATAATGGGATAGCTCACTGGGGGTCCCCGGGGCCAGGATCGGGATGCAGGAGATTGGTGTCAGGGTGAAGGAGGGGAGCAGATGGGGGTCTAGGAGAAGGCAGGGGATGATGGGATTGGTGGCAGGGTGAAGGAGGGGAGCAGATCGGGGTCTAGGAGAAGGCAGGGGATGATGGGATTGGTGGCAGGGTGAAGGAGGGGAACAGATGGGGGTCTAGGAGAAGGCAGGGGATGATGGGATTGGTGGCAGGGTGAAGGAGGAGAACAGATGGGGGTCTAGGAGAAGGCAGGGGATGATGGGATTGGTGGCAGGGTGAAGGAGGGGAGCAGATCGGGGTCTAGGAGGACGCAGGGGACTCGGGATGATGGGATCGGCTGGTTGGCAGAGAGGAGGAGATGGCATGAAGGAGGAGGAGGGGAATGATGGAGCAGGATGCAAGGGGCCAAGGGGGGTGGCATCGTGCTCCGTCATTCCCCTTTTTCACACCAGACCAAATCGCATGCAATCGAAGGGAGCCTGGAAGCAAATTCTCTGAAGTCACTTTTTCCTGTTTTTACCAAAATGAGGGGTGACTTCACAAACACTGCTGAAGCAATTTGCAAGCAGCTCCCATAGAAATCAGTGGCGTCTGATAAAACAGTCACTTTATGACATGAAACCGCATCATTGGAAGTGCAATCACTTGAGAAGTGAGCTGGAACTGAGTTACAAAACCACCAAAATGCTCCATGTGATATACTCCTTTAATTATACCACATGCAACTGCAAGAAGGAAACTTCTACTCAATTTGCTTTATGGCTTGAAAGGTCTTCTTTGTAATGAATAGGCTAAAAAGTAGTAAATTTTTGTATCTGGAAGAAAAATCAATAGATTTTAATCTGGTGATCAGCTTCTAATATTGTGTATGTTTTCTTTTGGGGGAAGACTGGCAACAGGATCGCCATTGTATTGTTGACATTCACCATTGTGGAATTTTGCATCGCATCTGCCACTGCATATTTTTGGTGCCGAGCAACCCGCTCTGACTCCAATGAGGTACTGCATGATTTTCAATATGGTTGTAATTGTATCTCTGTTTGAGAATTAGAATGTAGGTTGTACTTGGATAAATGGACATTCAAGAAGCAATGAGAAAGAAGATGGCAAGGGTAAGGTGGGAAGAAAATTGGAGGCAAGGCTATTTCTGTGGATAGGAAAATAGCTTTGTTTGGGTGGTGATAAGGAAGGGATGTGACAATAATAGGGTTAAGACCTGATCTATTAATCAAGTTATGACATCAATGGGAAATGAACTAGTCTATCTGAGTACTAGTCTATCTAAGCCTCTGGGTTGCCTCAACCATTTCTGTGGGTTTCTCAAGGCTCTATGGGCAAATGTCCTGAAAATTGGTAAAAAAAACACAGGTTACTTTTGAGAGTATTTTTTCCCCTTTGAAACTAGTAAGCATCTGCCTTCCTGTCTCAGTAACAAGAAGATTATGTCTTCTGAGGTAGCAAATCTGCTATTCGTAGGGTGCACACACTTTCCAGTTTCAAAGGAAAACCACTCATTCTTAAAGGTAAGCGACATCTTTTCACTGTGGTAGTAAAAGAGGGTGGCAGAGGAGGAGAGGCCTCAGGGTGTGTGTGAGTACAGCATCTGAAAGTACGTAGGCCTAATGGATTTGGGAGAAGGTAGTGTGGCCTCCCTGACCCCTAAATCTGCTCCTCACCAGAGAGGAATGTGGGAATGCAAGCAAGCCTAATGTTTTCTGTTTTCTAGGCCATATTGATTGAACCAAATGCCATCAGGACGGATACAGAGACTCCTTCTGTAATAGAATCATCAACAAGCTATCCACCAAATTCCAATGATGTAACTTATGATTCAAAAGTAGAGACTGTGTAGAAGACTCAAGAGGAGGAATCTGTATGGAGAAATCACACCAGCTGCACCTCTTTTGAGGTGTAAAAGCTGGCCCTTTCCTGCATGACAGAGTTCCTTCAGTTACTGCCAGTATTCTAGCCGCCAGACCAGTGAGGTCAAAGAGACTCTCTCTTCTTTCTCCAGTACAGTCTTGGTTTCAGGCTGGGACTAAGAAGCATGTGGCTTGATCTGCTCTGCCTCGAACTAAGAGGTAACCGTGGACTCCATTTTGCATAGGCTGTGTATGGCACTAGCCATGTGTCAGGCACATGGAATATGAAAAATGTCAAAATATGTTTGAAGATAGTCTTGGTCTAGTGTTGAAGTGGTCACAAGATAACTGGGGACCCAAAAGACAACATGGAACAGAAGCACACCCAAATATAGGCAAAACATTAGTGCCTCTTTTCTACCTTTGGATGGCTGTATGACTGACCCTGGGATGAGAGGAAAGAGAGATCAGTCTGTGGGGTTGGTTTGGATGGCAAGTGTCCAGTGCTGTAGCTGGTTGTTAAAGACTTCTGACTGAATCTGAGTCTCCTGAGAATTAGCCAACATAAGGGACTACCTTAGCCCCAATACTTGTAGTCTTATGCTTCCATATGGGAGCATGGGTTTGATGCAGAAAGCTGCATTTGGCATTAATTTGACACGCACAGCAAAGCTGATTGGGTTTACAAAGCTTGTCAGCAATGCTGCATGTTCTCGAGCACTGTTGACTACTGCTCTCACTACAACTATTTATATTTCAATTTACTGTACATATATGTCCATTCAGACATGCCCTGCCCTGGGAAATGCTCTGCTAATTTGTTCTCTGGAAGGCTCATCCCTTTGTGATGGCTATATAGCTTGCAAATATGGTGAGCTAAAAACAACACTTTGTACCTCTACTTCTCAATAGCCTGCTGGGTTATAAGTAGGCAGTCTCTCTGAGGCAAAAAAAGAGATAACACCCATTTTACATTCCACATTAGTGAATCCTATTGCATCTTTAATCATTCTGGAATTATACACTGCCATCTAATACTCAGAGATATTGTAAGAAATAGCATCTCTCTCTCTCTCTCTCTCTCTCTCTTTTTAAAAAGTTGATAACAGAAAATTTTTGGTGACAGAATTACTTGGTTCTCTTGATGGACCCTTTGTGTTTCCTCGCACCATTCAAACTCGGCAAAGACACTGAGGCAAGCCCAGGAATAAGAGGTGACACAAGCCTTCATATGACAGAGCTCTGCTTCGAGGGTTGAGTCTACACCGATGAAATGACGCATCCTTACCTCGATGTGTTGGAATGCATGCTGTTCCTCTTTTTCCACCATGAAAACATTTTTTTTATGCCTGAGGGATTTAAGCTTATTTTAAAAAAACCTCCAGTTTACTCCACTGTTTGGGGGAGGGGAACGTTTTTTAAATTGTGTGTTTTACCCTCCGAATTTGAAGCTGGGGTGAATTGAGGGTAGCGGGATGGTGAGACCAGCTTGGATGGTGGTGGGTGGGTGGTATGGAGTCACCACAGATGTGTCACCTGGGCTCTTTCTCACTTTTGAAGGGCTGGAAAAGACTCAGCATCCTCCTCTCCCCCTCTTTTTTCACCTTTGCTCTGGACATTTGTGAAGATTTAAAGCTTTGATCTTTGAATATCTGTTTGCCTTTAGATGTCCTTTTGAGTACAGTGATGGAAGTCTCAGGGGGCAAGCACTATAGAAAACTTTCCTGGGAGTAAGCACTATTGCATTTAGTAGGACTTGCTTCTGGGTAGATCTGTAAAAACCTGCACCATATGTTATCAATCCTAGACCTGCTTCTCTGGGAATTAAATTTAGAAAATGAGGCTGTGCAAACTAGATGGGGCAGAGGCAACACATGTATAGGCTGAGATAACTGCCTAGGTATGAACCCAATCCAATGGGACTGTAGGTGAGTGGTCAGAATGATGGAAAATAAAGAAAGGCTATTTGACTATGTGAATATGTGCATGCATGGCAGGAACCCCCTCCACCAGCAGCCTTTCTGGTCATGTGGCCAGACATAAATTGATATGGGGAACAAATGCACATAGAAGAAACACCATCTTGCATGAATGTGGCTACATAACCCTGTGTGGGTTTCCAAACTGTTGTTTGGATTAAAACAGGTGTGGCAGTAAAGGGGCCATATTGGGGTAGTATACTATGCAGTGGAGCTGAGATACAGGCCTCAGGTAGATTCAGCCTAGAAGGGGTTGGACTTTGCTGGTTTAAAACAGTTGGACTTTGCTACTTTAAAACAGTCTTCTCCCAACTCAGGTGTCTCCATTAGCCTAACCCAGCACCAGCACTGATCAGTAATGGTAGGAGGTACAGTCTAATAAGATAAGGAGGAACTGGTTGCAGCATAGTCCAATTCTCCTGCTTGAGCACTGCTGAAATGAATGGGAGTTATATTCAAACATTTAGTGCAAATTCTATTCATTTCAATGGAGCTTAGGACAGAGAACATCCTGGTAGATCATGCCCTTGGTCTCCAAAAGTTTTGGTTGAGTTTTGTTTTTGCCTGCACAACATGTAAGTAGAAGTTGGCATTTTTGAGATTTTTTATTGTTGTTAAGGAACTGGGAATGGCTAAATTGGGATCAATTCCCTTGGCTTTTGAGCATCTTGGTTAATGTTTATTCAGAGCATGTTTTCATGAGAAATTTCTACTGTTTAATGCCTGTCTGTGAAACAGGAATATCTAATCTTCAGTGATCTCACAGAGGTCCGATTCTTGTAGTTGTTTATTTAATCCTAGACAAGGTAAGGGTTTAGATTCTGCAGGTGATTCACTCTTTCTAAGTTTGATCTTGCTTTTCATGGACATGATTTTTTAAAATAAAATAAAATATGTACTTGAAGCAATGCATGTCTGCTTTTTCATTGTTCCCTGTGCTTTAATAGGAAGTCATACCTATTGACAATTACTATTTTACCCAAACTGTTGCCAGTCCCTGGAGTTTCCTAGAAAGAAAGAAACAGTCATATCCAAGAGTCACAAATACAATGTTGGTCCCTCACATCAGATAGTTTAAGAAGCACTGGCTTAGGGGATAGTACAGGTTAAGTTTCCCTTATACAAAATGCTTGGGACTGGAAATATTTTGGATTTTGGAAACAGTTGGCCCTCAGTTTCTGCAGGTGATGCATTCTGGACCCACGCTGATACCAAAATCCATGGTTCTATTATCCCCAGTGGTGGCGAGTGGATGCAGCCACACTGCCATTGGGGACAACTGTGCCACCATTTGGACTGCATTTGTGAGAGGATCCCGTGAGAGGAGAAGAAGGATCAGGATCATCAGGCTGTGCCCAAAGGGAGGGCTTGGGCGGGCAAGGGTGCCTGCTGGAGAGGGGCATGGGGTACCTGTGGTGCCCTTGGTGTGGGACTCCTGACTGACCCTTTGCCTGCCCTACGGAGTGGGTTGCCCCTTGCTCCTGTAGCCAGACAAAGGGTGCCCAGGGAGCAGAATGGGAGGAGGGCAGCTGGGGATGCCAAAGTAGGTTCCACCCACTCTGCAGGGCATGGAGGAGGAAGGGGCTCCTGCAACTGGGTCGGCCAGGAGTCTTGCAGCAGCAATAGAAGCAGCAGCAGCAGCACAGCTTATGTTGAGGGCACCCAAGGCATCCGGCACCCCTTTCCTGGTGGCCACCCTTACCCTCCAGTGCCCAGCAAAGCCTCCTTCAGGGCAGTGGGCACCTATCTGCCCAGTCCGGCACTGCCTGCTGGTTCTGGTCCTCCTCCTGCTGCAGGGGTCCTCCCATGACTGCGAATGCAGTCTCAATGGCAGTGCAGCATGGCTGCATGCACCGCCATTAGGAACAACCGGGGGCTTGAATCTGTGGATGACAAATCCATGGATAAGGGGACCCACTGTACCTGTATTTGCATACTGTATATGTACATAATGAGATACCTTGGAGATGTGACTCAAGTCTAAACATAACATTCATTTATGTTTCACCTCTATCTCATAAACAGCCTGAAGGTAGTTTTATACTTAATATTTTAAACAATTCTGTGCATGAAACAAAGTTTGTGTACATTAAATCATCAGAAAGCAAAGGTGTCATTATATCAGCCACCCATGAGAAAAAAATTGGTTTTTGAAATATTTTGAATTTTGGAATTCCAGATAAGGGAGACTCAACCTGTACAGCAGAATGTTATAAAAACAACTAATGCACCTAAAGAACTTGTTAAAAACTAGTAGACTGATTGATTAATATAGAAATGCAGCCTAGAACTTTATGTGGTATAAACTGCAGTGGTTTTCTTGTCTATAGAAAGATGATGTGGATTTATTTTTCCCACTTCGAAATGAGTTTCTCAGGTTGCTGCATGTGACACAAAGGGAATGCGCAGGCATCATGGGAACTCCAGTAAATGGTTGTGTGGTGTGTGTGTGTGTGTGTTTTTCTTTTGAGCCAGTTTCTAAAGCAGCAGGAAGCTACTCTTGTGCAATTCAGCCGATAAGCCCACATAGCACTTACATGAGCCAAGCAACAAGGCAGTTTCTGAGGCAACATTACATAACAACTAGATATAGGGCAACTCAGTACAGGAAATGTAGCCCCAATGAAATTCTCTCAGGGATTTTAATGTTATTGTATAATTTTCTGGACTTCAAGACAGCACAACATTTTAGGAATCTGTCTGGGACATCTAATGAATTGTCTTTTAGAAAATGAATGAGGATTGCACAATCTGTTCTTTAGTCTGCATTTATGTGGTTGAAAGGTTTGGGAAAAAATATTTTTAATCTTTAAAGCCTAAGTGATGCTAATGGGGCATGTCTTCTGAAAGATCAAAAATGCTGAACATGGGATTTAATGTTCTATTTACTCCTGGGAAGCCCAAAATAGAGTTTCCAGAGTTTTTTCTTAGACAGGCTTCTTTGCCATTAACAGCAGAAATATTAGCAGGTGAAACTTTTCATGACCTTGAGATTAAGTGATAGAAGAAGATTTATCTTAGCCAAGGGAGTGGGCAACTGTGGTGGGTCCAGGAGCCCATTTTCTTCCCCTCAGAGCCTCCAAGGGCTGCACTGACTGAGAAATCCCCCACAAAAGAAATAAAAGGAGGGGGAAAGGAGAGGAGAAGAAAAAGGGGGAGGAGAAATAATACTCTAAGTAGCAGTGGTGGTGGCTGGATATCCACTAAAAATGACCATTTTCAGGGCATTAATCAGAGCGAAGAGGAACTGCAACCAATTTAAAAGGCAACTTGCTATTCATTGGCACTTCCAAAAGAAAGGAAATTCAGCTTCTTTGGCCAGCAAAAGAGTGCACTAAGGATTCTGAAAGGGAGTGAGGGTCACAGATACAGGATTGGGGGTGAAATTTTGCCCACCCTATCTTAACTGATCCACCAGCTGTGCTGATGCAGAGATAGTAAAAAATGGCCAAGGTCTGTGGATCAGGAAGATGTAGCAAAAGGCTTTGCCACATCACTTCCCCCACTATCTCAAAGTGCACCCGTTACATGCCGTAGCCCTCCTCCCACATTTGGGGGAGGGTGTAGCAGGTAAAAAGTGGATAGAGAGGCAGGTGGAGAGATGTGACACAGTTCTGGAGGAGGATATTATTGCTGTGCATCCTGCTATAGGAACACAGTTGGACATGTTGTGAAATGGGGGAGCTGCTGAAGATAAAATATGGGTTTGGGTATGGAATTTGGTTGTTAACATGACTACTGTTAACATGTCTGACTTCCATAATGACACCCCCCCCCCCAAAAAAAAATTATGCAGATACAAGTTTCACTTACTGTGTATGCTCAACTATAAGTTGAGAGATTTATGCCCCAAAATTGACCCTAAAAGTTGGGGTAGACTTATATACGGGTCAATAGAATAGTAGTGCTTAGAAAGGTCCTAAAGCTAGCAAGTCTGATGCCCCAATCTCCATTGAACACCAATTCCTTCAACTCCAGTCTGTTTTGCAAGCCCTGGCTTCCTAAGGAAAACCCTCTCCATTTAAATCCACTTGCTTCTCTCTCTGGTCCATTTTGCAAGCCCTGGCAGCCTAACAAAAAAACCTTCTCCATTTAAATCCACTTGCTTCTCTCTGGTTCCTTTTGCAAGACCTGGCTTCCTATGGGAAAAAAAAACCTCCCCATTTAAATCCACTTGCTTCCCTCTCTGCTCCATTTTGCAAGACCTGGCTCCTTATTTTAAAAAAAACCCTCTTTATTTAAATCCACTTGCTTCTCTCCCTGGTTCCTTTTGCAAGACCTTCCTTTCTACAGAAACAACTCTCCATTTAAATCCACTTGCTTCCTTTCTCAATCTGATGTTAAAACCTCTCCTCCAGTACCTGAGAATCGGTTGGGAGAGGTCCAGAGAAGGAGAAGGAGGGACGGAAGTAGTATTTCCCCCTTTCCATCCTTCCTTATAGCCCCCTAAGTTTTACCCTCGACTTATCCATGGGCCATATCAATATCCAGGATTTTTACCCTGAAACCTTCCCTCAACTTATATATGAGGTTGACTTGTACATGATATACAGTACACATGTGTAACTCAGACAGGATGCCTGCCAATATTTGGCAATCTCAGGCTGCTGCCACACTGCAGAATTAATGCAGTGTGACACCACTTTAACTGTCATGGTGCCATCCTATGGAATCCTGGCATTTGTAGTTTATTGTGGCACCAGAGGTCTCTGACAGAGAATGCTAAATATTTCACAAAACTCAGAGTTTCATAGCATTGAACCATAGCAGTTAAAGCAGTGTCAAATAACATTAATTCTGCAGTGTAAATGCAGCCTCAGCCACCTGACTCCTTATCAATCTTTACTTTATTTATTTGGATAATTTAGGGCACATCTTTCTGTTTTACACGCTCTACATGGGGCTATCTTTGTGCCAAGTTCAGAAACTTCAATTGGTGCAAAACATGGCAGCCTAGAACCGACCATATAACATCTGTCGTAAAATCTCTCCATTGGCGGTCAATTAGCTTCCAGGCATGATATAAGGTGTTGGTTATAACCTTTAAAGCCCTACATGGACTGGTTCCAGACTACTTGCGGCAGTGCCTTCCTTCACACAATCCACCCCGCACACTTAGGTCCTCTGGGAAGAATTTACTGCAGCCAAAGAAGACCAAGTTGGCTGCGGTTTCCCAGAGGGCCTTTTCATCTGCCACTCATAGGTTATGGAATGACCTGCCAGAGGAGATCCATTGCATTATCCCTCTAGAAGCCTTTAAAAAGGCTGTTAAAATGGATCTCTTCTGGCAGACCTTTCCAGATTAGCCTCCCCTCCACTGATATTGATTGCCCCCCGTCTACCCCAAGAAAGATAGATGTCTCACCTCTAATTATCTCTAATTTTAGCCAATTTTTATTCTTTCCTTTAATTAGTATTTTATATTGTTGTTTATTTTTTATATTGTTATTGCTTTTAGTTTGTTATTTTTTATGACTGGGAGGAGGGTTGGGATAAGGGATTAATTAGAAATATGAATTTTAATTATATGTTGTATTTTACTGTTATTCTTGTTTGTTTTTAACCCGCCTAGATCCGCAGGGAGAGGCGGGCTATAAATAAAATTTATTATTATTATTATTATTATTATTATTATTATTATTATTATTAAATATAGTCAAGGCAGCTTACTACATAATGCTAAAATGTAATGTAAAGAATGTAAAGAATAAAAATACAAGCAACTAAAACGTTGTGCCCATCCAAAAGAAATACATAGTCGGGGTGAACATGGAACTACGTGGATGAGGTGTTACCTTCCACGTGTTTGATGTAGGATATCAATCCAACTATGCTTCCATCCCTCACCATGTAAAAAATTAAAAAGAAAAAGTATTATACAGATGTGAAAAAGCCAAATAGTGAGTCAGTTTTTGGATGGGAATTGGAAAAAAAATTATGTGTGTGTGGGATGTGAGAAAGAAGACAGAAAAGCAAAGACAATGTGAAAATTACTTTCCCAGGAGCAGACAGTGAATTTATTTCTGAGGAAAAAGGTGTGAATTGTAAAAACTATCACTGAGTGACAAAGTCCAGAGGTTCAGAGTGAGTGGAGAGTGGTGGTTCCTGATGTGCTGTGTGAATTTGGCATGGTCTCAAGGGGTATACCAAAATAGGGACTGATTTGTTTCCCTACAGTGGAAAGGGATTCCCAACTGTTAGGAAGAATGATGCAGCTACCAGATTTCTGTGCTGTTTCTCCCAGTATATACTCTTTGTAAAGTGTTCTAAGGAATGATTTTGTGAAGACGCAAAATTAAATTATAAGAAATCATGCTGTTATGTGCAAAATAATTCTCTAGAACATTTTGCAAGGTGTGAATAGCAAGAGAATGTTGTGCAGAAGTCTTCATTCTCTGCAGAGAAAACTATGGGATTAGTCATCCTTGGAGGCTTCACATCCCATTCAGCAGTTCTAACTGGTGGTGGTTGATGATCTTACCTCTGTATATACAAGCAGGAGGGTAATAGCAGCAGCCATTTCACAATCCAATTCGATGCCCAAGGTATCCCTAACTGGAGAATGGAAGGGGCCTAGTTGTCACCCATTTTGATTCACAAAGTGCCTTCAAACCATATACACATTTTCTTATTGCTTGAAAGGAAAAATCTGTGATGAGCACTAGCGCAAAAACATACATGCATGCAGAAGCTTGTATGGTATGTATATTCACTTCTGTATTTTTTAAATAAGAAGAAATGCATCAATAAAAGAAAAATAGATGAAGTAGGGGAAGCTGATGGTTCCCATATCAGGGAGCAGTGAATCCACTCCAGGTTTGAATCGAGTCTACCTACATATTCCAAATTTGTTTCAGCTAGCAAAAACTGGATCTGGGGTGTATCCACACTGTAGAAATATAGCAGGTTGACACCACTTTAATGGTCATGAATCAATGCTATGGAATTGTGGGATTTGTAGTTTTGAGCAACAGTTAGCCTTCCCTGTCAGACAGCTCTGGTGCCACACCAAACTAGAAATCCTAGCATTCCATAGCGTGGAGCAATGGAAATTTAAATAGTGTCAAAGTGCTTTTATTTCTACAATGTTGCAGCAGCTTGGAGTCAGTGCCTCAGCTGACACTGAGATGAAGATTTCTTTAAAATTTGTATATGCTAATTCATCTATAGTATTGCAAGTTCAGATATAATTACTGTAATATTAACAGAAACATCAGATGTCTTATCACAAGAGTGAACAATGTGACCAAGCGTGTCCGTTCAATCTGCTGTCCTGATGGGAAACTTCAAAACCTCTCTCTTCCTTCTTATGGTTCTTTATCTTTCAGCTGGACTCCCTATTAAAAAGCCCTCTTCAAATAAGAGGTCTTCATTTGTCCTAGATCCCCATTTGTGTCCCAGTTCCCAGTAGGGTAGGAGGTATGGTGGGAAATTTTGCCATGTTTTTTCCTGCTGTCATCTGTGCACTGTTTCTTATTGGAAAAAGGCCTTACCTGGACACAGGATGACCTAAAGCAAATGAAAAACATGGCAAAATTGCAGCCCATGCTCTCTAGGAGGTCTTTGGGGTATTTGGAAGGGGGAAAAGTGAACAATTTTAGGAGGGTGCAGCCCTCCAATTTTCTTGGGGCTCTGAGAGTTGTGGAGAGGCACAGGTGCCTTCAGTAGCACATGTTGGCAGAGCTGGGAAACAGTAGTGTTGGGGAGAGAGCTTTGTGTGCCACATGGCCATGTGCCCTCCTAAGCTAGCTTGGTGCCTTCCAGTGCAAACTGGGTGCTAAAGCATGATTCAGTTGCCTGTCCTGTCAGCTTTTGTATACGGATGAGCATAATCTTCTCTTTTGCCTCAGGTGGTCTCAATCTATTATTGCATGAAGCTGAATTCTTAGTGCTTTCTTTTTTGGTGCTGTGATCTCTAGGCCTCAATACTCTAAATGTACCAGATCCCATCTGGTCTTGGAAGTTAACCAGGATCAGCCCTGGTTAGTTCTTGGGTAGGAGACCGCCAACAAATATCAAGTGATATAGGCTTTATTTCAGAGGAAGGAATTGGCAAAAATCCTTCTGGCTATTCCTTGCCTAAGAAAACCCTGTGAAATTCATGGGGTCAATATGACTCAACTTGAAGGCAACATGACTCAAAGGCACACATACATACACATCATATTCTCCACTTGTGTTGCTTTCATCTCAAGGCTATAGTGTAAATTCAGGAAACCCACCCAACCTCATAATATTATTTTGAATAATATGCTATATGTAGGCTGGTCTCTGTATATAGCATATTATTCAAATGCCACAAAACTGTCAGGATTTCATTGAAAGAAAGAAATTGTCTGGAAATCCAAACAGAAGTGTTGATGACTTGCATGGGTGAGATCATCATCAATGAACATTCCTGTTAGTTCAGGAAATCTTAGAAAAGTTGTTTTGTTTTGTTTTGTTTGGCCTGCTATGTCCAGAATTCCTAGCCAGTATGGACCCTGGCTGATACAACTGGAACAGACACATCAGAAACCCTCTGTTTTCATTTTGATGGATGCAGTCCTTGAGTGATAAGACTGAGAAAGATGTGTTAAAAATTATAGACACCAATTTGTAACTCAACGTTCAGATTTATTAACAATATGGTGTAGATTATGGAATTGGTTGCCTCAAAATTTAAACTCGGAACTTTGAGCATGGCAAAAGATGTCACAAATATCTGAGATAAAAATACCAGAGCATGTGAACAGGCACCTGTCTTTTCACAAACCATGACACAAAATGCAATGAGCATCTCTGCTACATTTCGGTGCCACAAGCCCTTTAAGGTAGGTGTTGGGAATCATGTGGCACTTCAGATGCTCCAGATGCTGGACTGCAACTCCCAACATTCCTCACCATTGGCTGGGGCTGCTAGGGCTGGCAGCCATCTGTAGGCCTGCATAATTCCCAGAGTAGTTTCAGTTCAAACAGAGCATATCTGATGAATTCATTCTATTATTGGCTTGCTGTCAATAGTCCAGATGGTACAAATGCATTTTAATAGCCTTGTTGCTTAGTGATTAAAACATTATTTTCTGATTTTTAGTCAAATACAGTATTTACCAGTTAACTGGTGTTTTGGTGCTTATGCAGCTCAAAAGTCATGAAATGGCAGCATTTAAAAGGATGTCAGCTGATCTTCCATCACCTGAATGAGAGAGAAAGACACTATGGACTTGTCTGAACAAAGCAAATGGCCTGGAAAGAGTAGTCTATTGTATTATTTGTCTTTGTGTAGGGCTGGATGCTTTGTATTTGGTGTTAATATCCTTATTGTGAGGTGGTGAGAAGAAAGGAAAGAGAAAGAAAGTATGTTGCTTTTTTAAAAAAAGCTTTTCACACATATTTATGTGTGGTCTTCCTGATAGAGGCAGTAGAATCAGGCCTGAAAGGAACATGAGAAGAAAGTTCACATTTATGCAATACACTCAGATGGATTGTTCTTATATTTTAAGAGAAGGGCAAATGAAAACATTCATTTGCTGTTGATTTATTTCTGTTTGCATCTTACAAGGGCTCAGACTCTAATCTGATAGGGTTTAAATTCAGCAAAAAATCAGAATGATCAAATATTAATGCTGCTATTATTTTTCAGTGACATTTAGTACCAGTGCTGTGTTGTGCCGCAGTACAGTAATTTTAAAATTAATTTCTCTGACTTGAATGCTGCTATGAACAAAAAGATCTTACACTTGTTCTGACTGAAGGTTGTAATAAACATCTTAGATGAGAGAACTACCAAATGTTAGGCATCCACATTCCAACCCCTAGTCAGGATCCTGAGCTATGGGACTCTCATGACACACAAGAAACAGGCACTCAGCAACAGTGTGCTGCCTGCCCTTGAACTACAGTTCCCAAGTGGCCTCATGACAAAGTACATTATGAGCCAATTTAGAACTCTGGAGGAAAAAAAGTTTGCAAAGGAAGCTTGTGATTAGTGGCCCAGATAGAATAGGAACAGGTATGCTGCAGAAACTGTGGGTAGAGAAGGCATTAGTTTATTAGCTGCCCCAAAGGGAACAGAGGAGCTCCTTCAGGGTGAAGAGTTTCTACCATTGTGTCTATCCTACTATCCAGTTAAAGGTGGCTGGCAGGGAAGAGCTGGCCTTTCAGGTCCTGAAGGCTTTTTATTTACAAACACTGGCCAGTGGAGGAATAGGACAGAGAAAGAAGTAACCTCTCTTCTCTGGCTCCCCAAATTGGTGAACTTGTATCAGTGCATTTGCAGATCTTCTACTTGGAACCAGGGCAATGCCACCTGCAGTGGAGATAGGCAAGTATATCCCACTTTTCTCCACTCAGCTTGTTGCCTGCAAAGGCTGCCTTAGGCCTTTTTGTGCTTCTTAATGTATGCCCTTAGGTTAATAAAGATGGTGCCTTAAATTCTGCATTATTACATCTCTTCATTCTGGAGTATGTCTTAAGCAAATGGTTGCAGGGAGAGCTCTGAATTAGTGGCCCAAATATTACTAGCCATTACATCACTACTTATGAGAAATAGTTGAGGCAGTTATTTTCAAGTTTTTGTCCTAGCACTCATTGATGAAGCAAAGGATGCATCTACACTGTAGAAACACAGCAATTTGACACCACTTAAAGTGCTGTAGCTCCATCCTATGGAATTCCAGGATTTGTATTTCCACAAGTTCTTTTAGCCTTCTTTGCCAAAGAGTGCTGGTGCCTCATAAAACTACAAATCCCAGGATTCTGTAGGATTCAGCCTTGGCAGTTAAAGTGGCAGTTAAACTCCAAATTCTAGAAAGTGATGTGGAAGCTGCAATACGGTAACTGGGGAAGAATAAATCACCAAGAATAAATGATATTCCAATTTAATTGCTACAGTCAACCCTAGTATTAACTAAAATATGCCAACAAATATGGAAACCAAAATGTTGATCAATAGTCTGGAAACAATCAATATACATCCCCATCCACAAAAAAGGAGACACAAAAGATTGCAGCAACTATAAAAGCATAGCATTAATTTCCCATACAAACAAAATTATGCTCAAAAATCTGCAGCACAGACTCCAATCATACATGGATAGAGAAATCCCAGAGGTCCAAGTGGGATTTAGGAAAGGAAGAGGCACTAGAGGCCACATTACAAACATATGATGGTTAATGGTGTGCACCAGTGAATCACAGAAGAAAATCAGCATGTGCTTCATAGACTATAGAAAAACATTTGAATGCATAGATCATGAAAAACTTTGGATGGCACTTAAAACCATGGGAATGCCAACACATGTAATAATCCTGATGAGAAATCTGTATTTAAGACAAGGGTGACTGTTAGAACATAATTCCAGCTCCCCTATTGTTCAAATTTTACATCAATGACATGGTGGGTCATCTGAACAACACAAACATCCACCCTTCAAAACTAGAGGGAAGGCATATTCCAGCTCTGCTTTATTCAAATGATGCAGCAGTACTTTCAAGAACACCCATTGGCCTAAAAAACAAACAAACTAAAAGCACTAGCCCTGTTGGTGCAGTGGTTAAATGTCTATACTGCACCCACTCACTCACAAACCACAAGGTTTTGAGTTCAATACCAGCCAGGGGCTCAGGGTTGATTCAGCCTGGCATCCTTTCGCAGGTTGCTAAAA
>NC_056522.1:257066594-257074909 GCF_019175285.1 Sceloporus undulatus
CCGCGGGCCGCAGGTTGCCTACCCCTGGCTTAGGGAGTGCTTAAGCACACTGATGGTATAGAAATGTACTTGCTGTTGCTATTGCTAACACAGTACTGCAAAGAGGATCAGCTAGTACTTAACTCTAAAAAAATTAAAATCATGGCATTTGCTAAAAGGCCCAAGAACTGTACCTGGAGTATAGATGGCCACAGGATTGAACAGGTCTCCTGTTTGAAATACCTGGAGGTAATCTTTCATGCTACTAGTAGTAGAAAAGCACATGGGGAATATGCTGTTGGTAACACGCAGATGAGCTCAACAGCCACCCATCTCAGTCTTATTTCACCTCTATTGCATAAAGACAAAGGACACACCGGTCAATTTTACACTTCCCTGTTCCTTTCAGACATCAGCCCTATTACAACATATAATGTTGCCAGATTCTGTGCAGCTGTGGTTAAAATTTTCCAGGCAATGACCTCTGCAGTAGACTAGTACCAATCTTGTTTTGCTATACTGGAGCTGTGAAGTCTGAAAGGATATTTTAAATACTGTTTTTAACCTGTGTTTTTACCTTCTTTTATTTTGTATCCCCTTTTTATCTGTGCTGGTCTATGACCGTAATAAAGCTTCTATTCTATTCTAGAGTGTTGAGGTTACCGTGGACAGCCAAAAAGTGGGTCCTTGAGCAAATAAAGCCAGAAATTTCCCTAGAAGTCAAGATGATCAAACTGAGGTTGTTGCACTTTGGTGATATCGTGAGAACACAGAACTCATAAGAGAAGACAACAACAACAATAACAATAGCTAGGAAAGGTGGAGGGTAGTAGAAAAAGAGGTAGACCCCATGCCAAATGGCTAGACTCAATTAGGGAGTTCACAGGCCTGAATCTCCTAAGCAGAGAAGTGGAGGATAGGGGGCTAGGAGATGTCTCATCCACAGGGTTCCTATCAACAACAGTTAAAGTGGTGTCAAATTGCATTATTTTGACATTGTAGATACGCCACAAGTTCTGAGGAGATCTCATGAAGCCAGTATGAGAATGAGTTGTGCAGTTTTGTATGGAGTCTGACACTCTGTATGTTAGGAGTAACCCACCACCTGCAAAACCAGGCTTTACTGGTGTAATCTGAACAATTACGACATTATTAAAGGTGTTTTTACAATACGGCTGCAGTGTTAATCTGGTTTTATTACTATTATTTATTGTCTGCCCAGATCATCTCCAAGGTTCTTTGTCAGGATCTCTCTTCAGCTGATATCTCAGTGGAACACAGCTGCTGTACTCTATACAGTCAAGTTTCTTATCAATAGCAGGGTCTGAATGCTTACTTTGCCCCTGACATGGGTGAATGTAGGAAAGCAGATGGAAGCTTAGCAGTGCTGCAAGGGAACTTAATCTCTTGCATAGCAGGCAGTTTAGAGGGGCTGAAATGTGACCTGTAAGGATGACAAGGTGTGAATGGAAGGAAGGACAAACCATGGGATATGTACTAAAGATAGGTTATACACAGAAATTAGAAAGTGGTTTCAGACATTAATTTTAAATGGTGTGTGTGTGTGTGTGTGTGTAAATAGGATGATCTACCTGCCATTAAATATATAGGATCACACATTAATTTGATAGTTATATTGTATGGGAATGCATGGGAATTACAGTCCTAAGCCTATGAAACAAGAAAACATGTAGCGCTTCATAGCTTTTAGCCGCATGATCTTAGTTTTCGTTCTCTGGTCAGATCCGTAATGTCCTGATGCATAATGCAGAGCTTTCTGCTTGTCCCATTCTGGCTTGAAATTGCATCTGCCTTCTAGTAACAAAAACAATGTAAGTTGATAGTTTTCATTATGCCAACTTCAGCAGGTAAATATACACAAGGTTTTCAGATGTGCAGTGTTCATTACTGGGCTTCTAGGCATTTAGGTTTTTACAGCTATGCACCATTCATTATTGAGCTTCTATGCAGGGATGTCCTTAACCTCACTGTTAAAATGTACTATTATAATAATTTTTAAAATTTTCATCCATCATTTTGCAACAACAGAAAACAGAAAAATACGTAACATTTCTTCAATATATTTTAAATCTAAATAAATAATAATAATAATAATAATAATAATAATAATAATAATAATAATAAATGGAGAGCTAAACCCCATGTTAGTTGTAACTAGCATAGATCCACTGGAATGAAAAGGACATGCTAGTCACCACAGATGTAAGTTCCATGACTACTATAGTTGAGATTAACATTGGGTTTAGCTAAACCAGTGCTATTTATGGTGCCTGAAAGAGCAACTAATTTATTGTGTTTTTCTAGAAATAAAATAAGGTAAAATAAATAAAGCATATTAGCAATTATGGATTTTTCTGTGCACCCTAGCCTGTTGAAGAAGATATTTTAAATTAATTGTTGAAGGGAGAAACAGTTCCCTTCCTAATGGGTCACCTCAAAGATAAGGCTTTATTATCAAGAAAGCTTTAGGCATTCTGCTATGGGATGAATGTCAGGCAATGGTAACAGTTTTAGCAGGACCATCCTTGAGCAATATCAAAACACAAGGGGGGCATTCTCACTTGTGATTTAAAACGAATTTAAATACAGCGGTTCATTTTAAAGCGATTCAAAATAAAGCGAGTGTTATCCCGCTTTTCAATTTGCTTTATTTGTATCGTTCCCATTTACTTAACGTTTTATTTTAATTCGCTGTAATTGACCCTGTTTCGTCCCCATTCAAGGATGATTCAGTGGATATTTAAACCGGTTTTGTTACTTTTTCATTCACATTCACTTGTTTTGGCTGTCAGTCAAAGCAACGTCATCATGACGTCACATTAATTCGGAGTAACATACACCAATGTAGCCTGTACCTGCATTCCCACTACCTGGCCGTTTTTAATTCATTATAAATTTCGCATTTTTTTAAAAAAAGAGCCAATCAGGAGGCGCGTATACGTCCTCTTCTGTGTCTCCCCATATTAACTGCCATAACTCCATGCTAGGGAATCCTGGGAATGGTAGTTTATTATGGCACCAGCACTCTCTGGCAGAGGAGGATAAATGTCTCACAAACACAACAAACACAACCATCCCATAGTTCTTCTGGAAAGAGCCTCGGTAGCCCCAAATTCGCTTTGGCTACCCCATGGGGAGAGAATCTTTGGGGAAGATTGCTCCCAGGGCTGTCTGGAGAGCCTTGAAGTGGGGATATGTCCTGCAAAACCCATCCCATAGTTCCTCCAAAGCCCATCTGCTGCTCAGGCAGAGGTGAAAAAGAAAAAAAGAATAGTTAAAAATGGTGTTCAATGGCTCTCCTCACACATTGGTCTATGAAAGAGGAGCAGAGGGGAAGTTGCAATCCACCGGAGGAAAGGCTATTATGCGAATGGAAGAAAATGGTGCTGGTGATACAGAAAGAGACCAAAGAGGGTGACACCCCCAGGCCAGCCCATCGCGCTCCGCTCCTCTCATCCAGTTGACCTGATTCAAAGGCCGAAACTTTCCTATTTAAATACTTCGAATCCTATCCCGAATCAAGGAAAAATACTAGGGTCGACCCTTCTATTTTTTTACTCCGGTGTATAAGCCTCTAACACGGATTAAAACAAATACACCGAATCAGATTAGAATCTAAGTGGAAACGATATAGGGTTAATCTAGAACTGTTCTAGAGTTAATTTGGGTTCAAGTAAGAACGCTATACCTTGGATTCAATTTGTAACCCGGCGTATAAGCCAGTGAGAACAACCCCAAGGTAGAGCATAAAGGAGGATGTATTCCTTTGGGTAATCAGGGCCCAAGTCATGAAGACCTTTACAAACTGCTGCTTTCTATTATGTGTACAAATATGTGGGATTCTGTTGTATTTCGAACTTTTCTTTCATCATATCTTCACTAAATTTTGATTTGATCTGATAATATTCCAACCAATGTACTTTCTTATCTAAGCCTTCTAACTCTAGATCTTATCCTAATTTTTCTCTGCGATTCTATTATCAATAAATCTTTATAAGTTATCCAGTTATTTCTATCCTGTCCTTGTCTGAAAAAAGCCTCCTGTGTTGAGATCCATAATGGGATACCATTATATATTTTCCCCTTGATTGATTTCCAGATTTGTATCAGTGGTTTCCTGATCACATTATTTTTAAATTCTTTATCACTTGTATCTTTACTATATCCTATATATGCATGCAATCCATATTTTAACTTTACAGCTTCTAGATCTGTTTTTCTCATCAAGTTTTATCCAGTTCTGGATCCACAACATGGCACATGCTTGTGAATTTAGTCTTATATCTGGTAAGGCTCCACCCCTCTTATTGACCTCTTTTTTTTAGTATATTCCATTTGAATCTAGCTTTTTTCCCTCTCCATACAAATCGTCCCAATTCTTTATTCCAATCTGAAAAAATACCATTATTTGTTACAATAGATAAATTCATAAAAAGAAAAATCAGCCTTGGCAAAATTGACATTTTTACAACCGATATTCTTCCTAACAGAGATATATTCAGTGTATTCCATTTCATTAAGTCCGAACAAATTTTCTGCCATACTGGTTTATAGTTATATTCATATAGATTAGAGTTTTTATCTGACAGCCATATTCCTAAATATTTTGCTTTTTTCTTAATCTGGATACCTGATCTTTTTGTCAGTTCCTCTTCTTCTTCATTTCTTAGATTTTTGGTTATCATCACCGTTTTAGTTTTATTTATCTTAAATCTGGATACTTGTCCAAATTCATTTAGCTCTAACATACATTTTATGCTTCTTAAATGGTCCTCCAGTATCAATGCCATGTCATTGGCATAAGCTCTTATCTTGGTTACATGTCCTTTAATTTGAATTCCTTTTATTTTTCCATTAGCTCTGATCAAATTATTTAATACCTCTAACAATTTCCATCTAAACTTGTCGAATGCCTTTTTGGCGTCCAACAATACTAATGCTACCTTTTTATCTTTATTTCTATGATAATATTGGATACCATTGATCATCCTTATGTTGTCTCTAAGGTGCCTTGGGTAAAAATCCATTTTGATCTTTATTTATATAGCTCATCAGTATTTTCTTTATTCTATTTGCCCAGATGCACATATACATTTTATAATCGTTATTCATTAAGGCAATCGGCCTATAATTTGCTATGTCAGTATGATCTTTGCCTTCTTTTTGTATTAGCACCACATTTGCTGTCCCCCATGATTCCAGTTTTCCCTTATCCACAATTTTATTAAATGTTTTATATAGAGTATCAATGATTTCATTTTCAAAAGTTTTATAAAACAAAGCGGTATAACCATCCAGCCCTGGGACTTTGTTTTCTTTTAGTGCCTTTATTGCTTGCCTTATTTCTTCTTTAGTGATGGGTTTATTCAATATCTCTTTCTGATCTTGTGATATTTCATTAATTGCTTTTTTATTTAAATTTTCTTTTTTTTCAATCTCTATATCTTCTGCTTCTTCTTTAACTAATTTTATATAATACTTTTTTAACGCTTTTTTATTTCTTCTTGTTTTGTTGTTATGGTGTTCTTATATTTTATTTCAGTTATCATTTTTTTCCTTTTCTTTCTTTAATTTATAAGCCAGCCATCTGACTGACTTATTGGCTCCCTCAAAGTTGTTTTGTTTAATTTTTTAATCCCCCCCCCATTTCTTCTGCATTTTGAATTTGCATTTTTTGTTTTAAGATCATGTATTGCTTTTTCAATTTTTTATTATTTATTTCCTTCTCCATTTTTTCTTCTAATCTCATTAATTCCTGCTTTTCTTGTATAGTTCTTTCTTTCTTTAATTTTTTAATTTCTGAGGCCCTTTTGATTAGGTGACCCTTTATTACTGTTTTACACGTATCCCATACTGTTTTTATGGGTATGTCTTTCATGTCATTTTCTTTGAAAAATAGTCTTATTTCCTTCTTTAATTTCTCTACAAATTTTTCCTCTTTAATTTTTCATCTAACGTCCAAATCCATTCCTTTATTTGTTGTTTTATTTCTATCAAATTATGGTCTGATAGTAGTTTAGGATCTATCTCCATTGTTTTAATCCAAGGTAATACAGTTAGCCCTCCTTATACATGGATTTGCCATGCGTGGATTTGAGCATACATGCATGGCAAACCCGAACGTTGTCCCCAATGGTGGCACGTGTGCATGTGCACCGCCATTGTGGACAAAAGTCCCTCTCCTCCCCTCCACCCCTTCCCTCCTCCCCAACTCTTTATTTCCCTCCCTCCCTCCCTCCCTCCTTACCTTTGTTGAGAGAGATCCCATTTCCTTTAGAGATGATGTGGATACAGCCTACCCAATTAAAGTCCAAATATTTATTAAAAGGGAAACAACACCAGCACAGGACACACACACACAAATAAATGCTCAATGAAAGCAAAAGGAAGGAGTGAAGAGAGCAAAAACTACGGAGATACTTCATTCCGAAGCTTCTCCGGGGTGGCCAGGGTCAGTTGCACTGTGGAGATGGTGGAGAGACACGACTGCCCCGAACTGTGGGAAAATGGTCGAGGGAGCTAAAAATCGAGTCCAGTCTAGCTGGATCCAAGCTTCCATTCTGAAGTTAGCACACCTGGTGGACAAAATCTAAAGTTTTTATAGGGAATCTAGCTCTAGCGTGAGCTTATGGTTTGGCCGAACTGAGACAAGGGTGTAAGACTTGGGCTTGTTAAGTTGAAGTGAAGAATAGCCTAGTCAATGCAGTTGGGGTCTTTGACACAATTGAGGAGAAAAAAGATATATATGGTGTATAGTTTTTGATCACAGGCCATCAAGATGGCTGAAAACAACAGTCAACATTGTGTTGGTGTTTGTTTAATAATCTATAGGTTCTAACAGATCTGTAAGTAAAACTTTAAATATTTCAATTTCTCATTGTCTAGGTTGAATTTATGTATTTCTTCCATGGTCATTATTTTTATTTCTTATGTTCAGTATTAGCTTACCTCTGCATTTTTATCTTTGACCTTTTATAATTATAAACAAAGGACCAAAACACATGCAGATTAATCCAGTTGAGACTGCTTTACTGCCCTGTCCCTGCTAGGGGGAACCTGCGAACTGCAGTTTGTGAGGCATTAGCCTTCTCTGTCAGAGAGCTCTCTGATGCAACAAAACTAATTCCCAGGATTCCTCTAGCACGAGCAATGGGGAGTTTAAAGCAGGTCAATTGGATTATTTCTGCAGTGTGTTTCTGATCAAAGTGACATATACGTTGGCCCTGGTATATGCGGGATCCGTTCCAGACCCCCCCATATAGCAAAATCACGTATGCTCAAGTCCCATTTTCCCCAATGGCAGCGTGCATGCACACGCACTGCCATTGGGACAAAAGTCCCTCTCCTCCCCTCCCTCCTTCCTCCTCAACTCCTTCTTTCCTCCTCCTCTCCTCCTTCCCAACTTACCTTTTCCTCATCGGCGCATGGAACCTCCTCTTCGCTGCCCCACCGCCACCTGGGCCTCCTTTGCCGCCACACCAGGGGAAAGGTACTGGTGGGGTTTGGATCATAGAGCCTCCAGCCTGCACCCGCCCTTCCGCGGTGTGGGTACAGCTGGGAGCAGCCATTGAGGAGCGGAGGACCAGTGCCGAGCCCTCTCGGCCTCCCTCCAACCCGACCAGCACCTCACACAGGGCCAGGTGGCGTGCTGATGCCAAGAGGCCTCCGGCTACCACTCGGTGCTTTCCGTGATGGTGGCGGCGAGAGGAGGCTGGGAGGCAGGGCCAGTGCTCCTCTTGCTGCCTCCATGCAGGACGGGTGGTGGCTGGAGGCTTCTTGGCATCCATGCCTCATTCGGCCCTTGGGTAGAGGTGCCGCAATGCCGGCAGAGAGAGAAGCCCGAGAGGCCTCTTCCGCTTCTCCTCTGCCTTCTCTCCGCTGCCACCGCCACTGGTGGGGGAAAGGCCGTGCGCTCCTGGAGGCCTCTTGGCTCCAGACCAGCACCCCGCCTTCCCCCACAGTGGCGGTGCAGTGGAGAGGAGGCAGAGAGCAGCGGAGAGGCCTCTCAGCCTCCTCGCTGCATCGCTGCCGCAGAAGGGCCCGGGTGGGGGGTTAGAGGCCTCTGGCCTCCAGCCCATAACTGCGTGTGTGGTGCCAGTGGCAGCCGTGAGAGGAGGCTGAGAGGCCTTTCTGGCGCTTGTCCTCTGCTCCTATGGCACCGTTTCTAACGCTGCCACTTCTGTTGAAGGCCAGATGGCAGTCTGGAGGCTTCTAGGCCTCCAATCCTCCACCTGGCCTTTTCCCCCGGCCGTGGCAGCAGGAGGCCCAGATGGCGGCAGCAGCGAAGAGGAAGGTTCTGCCGGTGAGGAAAAGGT
>NC_056522.1:257075837-257097936 GCF_019175285.1 Sceloporus undulatus
TACATAAATTCAACCTAGACAATGAAGAAATTGAAATATTTAAAGTTTCTGTACCTAGGATCTGTTAGAACATATAGATTTATTAAACCAAACACCAACACAATGTTGACTGTTTGTTTTCAGCCTCATACTTGATGGGCCTGTGATCAAATCAACTATCCACCCATATATCTGTTTTTCTTCCTCGATTGTGTCAAGACCCAACTGCATTGACTAGGCTATTCTTCACTTCAACTTAACAAAGCCCAAGTCCTTACACCCTTTGTCTCGGCTTCGGCCAAACCATTAAGCTCATCGCTAGAGGCTAGATTTCGCCTATAAAAACCTTTAGATTTGTCCACTCAGGTGTGCTACTTTCAGAATGCAGCTTGGATCCACACTAGACTGGACTCTGATTTTAGCTCCCTCGACCATTTTCCCCACGTTCTGGCAGTCGTGTCTCTTCCATCATCCACATCTGCACTGGACCCCTGGAGAAGCCTTCGGAAGTAAGTATCTCCTGTAGTTTTGCCTCTCTCAACTCTCTCCTTTGCTTTCATTGAGCATTTATTTTGTGTGTGTGTGTCCTGTGCTGTGTGTTTGTTTCCCTTTTAATAAATATTTGGACTTTAATTGGAGTAGTCTGTCTCCACATCATCTCTTAAGGAAATTGTTTGGCCCTCTGGTATACACTAAGGAATAATATCTCGCGAGGGCATTGCTAACCCTCCCTCTCAGCAATTTGAGCTAAATTAAGAAATTCCCCTAATTAGAGGCTTCCTAACAGATCAAACATCAAAAAGAATGGCAAGTGCAATCAAGAAATAAGAAAAAGACTAGGAATGGGAAGGGAAATTATGAAAGATCTAGACAAGATCCTAAAGAGTAAAGACATACAACTGAGCACTAAAGTGAAAATTGTCCAAGCCATGGTATTCTCCATGATCATGTATAGGTGTAAAAGTTAGACAATGAAGAAAACAGATATGAAAAGAATTTACTCATTTGAGATGTGGTGCAGGAGTAGAGTGCTGAGGATACCATGGACAGCCAAGAAGATGAACAAACCAGTTCTAGAACAAACAAAACAAGCTTCATTTATATACTGCTTCATACTGCCTAAGCAGTGTTTACAACTGTAAGCTAATTTGCCTCCAACAATCTGGGTACTCATTTTAGCAACCTCGGAAGGATGCAAGCCTGAGTCAAGCTTGAGCCCTTTTGCTGGTCTTGAACTCACAACCTTGTGGTTTTGAGTGAGTGGTTGAAGTACAGGCATTTAACCACTGCGCCATCAGGGCTCCTCCAAACAGATCAAACCAGAATTCTCCCTGGAAGCCAAGATGACAAAACTGATACTGTTGTACTTCAGCCACATCATGAAAAAGCATGACTCACTCAAAAATACATTAATGCTTGGAAAAGTGAAAGGGGAGTAAAAAGAGAGGTAAACCTCACACCAGATGGCTAGACTCAATTAGAGAGGGCACAGACATGAATCTATAGGACTTAAGCAGTGCAGTGGACTATAGGAGGGCTTGGAGATGTCTCACCCATGAGTCACCATGAATCAGGGCTGACTCAAGGGCAGTTAACAACAACAACAACAACAACAACAGCAATATGATGAGATATCTTGGAGATGGGATCCAAGTCTAAATATAACATTCATTTATGTTTCATATATATCTCATACATATAGCCTGAAGGTAATTTTGTACACAATATTTTAAATAATTTTGTGTATGTGACAAAGTTTGTGCATACTGAACCATCAGAAAGCAAAGGTGTCATTGTCTCAGCCACCCATGAGAAAAGTTTTGGTTTTATTTAGTGTAGCCAAGGGTCTGATTTGGGGGGATTTATTATTATTGCTATTAGCTCAATATTGCAAGAGGGGGCCTGCTACGACAGCTCTGCAGAATCGCTTCCCATCGTGTATACCAAGAGACCAGGGAATCCAATAAATGGAGCTGAGACAGACTTCTAGAATTAATATCCAATTTATTTATAAGGGGAAAAACACATACAATTCACTAACATACACACACTCATACAAAGCTCGGGAAATCAAGAGTGGAAATAGGGAATAGTTCAAGCCAGTACTAGGGCCATACTTACTTCAGTAGGCTTCTTCAGGAGTCCAAATGGAATGTGATGAGGGTGGCATGAGGTTCAGTCACAGAATGATTAGGCCAGGAACCAGGAGTCAGGAGCCAGGTCAGGGTTCAAAGGGACAGAGTTTCCCCCTGAAATCCAGACTGGCCCAGTGAACAGGCAAAAGTCTGGGGTTTTTATAAGGCAAAATCTTGCTTCTGGCAAAGGTGCTTGATGGTGAGAACAAAAGTTGTTTGGTTGCTTGGCCATTGTCAACAAAGGCTTTGCATTGTCTTATTGAGGCAAAGTAGTCTGACAACAATTGGGGGGGAGATGGTAGATGAGTTAAGTTAATCACTGGCTCATCAAGTGTGAACCTAAAACAAAGATTTTACTCTTGGAGGTGATGGTTTTTCCTTTTGCAACTCCCAAACCTTTCTGTGGGGAAACTGTGGGGGTTGCTTTTCAGGGGTCTTTTGAGGCTGACTCATCTGCCTACCTGACCCACTGCTTTCAGGATTATGGCTGCTAGCCTGGCAGGTCAGTTTGGGGTCATGAAGGAACTCCACACACTCTCCAAAATTTATTAAATTCCATATGTGGTAACATTAGTATCTCAGATTTCGGAATTCCGGATAACGGAGACTCAATTTGTACTAGGGTAAGTTCTGCTGAAACATTTGGTAATCTGAAACATCCTAGTTATTACAACAGAGATGGGCAACTCCAGTGGGAGTGGGGTCCAGGAGCTGCACAGACTGATAAAAATGAAAAGCCAAAGCAACCAATACTAGAAATGGTTAGAGGGACGAATCTGGTATGGAAAATGCTTTTTAAAAAATCTGAAATAGTACGGGGCATCCCTGACAAGCTACGTGCTTCAAACCCTTCTCCTTAGAAGAGGTATTTGTTTGTGCAGGTAAAGAGAACATTGGTATGATTTTTGCCAGTACTTGGCTGCTGGGTCTCAGGCAGATTGGTACTACTCCAGCTGGAAGAGGTGGAAGTTACATCTCAGCTGGGCAGACATCCAAGGTGGCTGGCAGCATTCAAATCCCACCAGGCAGCCTCTTTTCTGTATTCAAAGGAGCAGAAAGGAAAAAAAAAATGAGCCAGGGTGGCAGGATGAAGCAGCAACTTCCCCTTGCCCACTATCCAAAGGAGCAACCAAATGCTCTTCTGCAAACAAAACTACTCTCAGCCCAATCGTCTGCATTTTTAGTAGGAAGAAAGTCCCACTGACACCAAATAAGTGTTCGTAGTAATTCAGATTTTTTTTTTAAAAAAAAGTAATATATTTATTGTATGCTTCCTCCAGAGACCTTAGGTCACTTCTCTTGTTGTACTTTCAGTTTTTACAACACCAGTAAAAAGTCAAACTAGACATCAATGTGAATATCCTATGATGAACACACCTTTTCCCCACTCAAAAATAATTTTTGTGCATTATCAATCAGACTTGGAAATTCAGCTTATGTTTAGATTCCAGGGACCAGTCTGAAAGAAAGCACACCAGACATCCTTGCATAATGTGATGGAGCGCATCTTCTAAATGTTGTTGTTGTTATTGTTGGGTGTTGTCTAGTCATTTCTGACTTATGACAACCCTAAAATGAATTGGGATTTCTTGCCAGAGCAGGTCAGAGAGTGTTTGCCTTTGCCTTCCTCTGAGATTAAGAGAGTATACATATTTCTCTAAGTAATGCATTTGGTACTTTTTAGTACATATTCACTGTATTCATACTTTTGTTTACATTCTTTGACTGGGAAACTCCAAAATCTAGAGAAGTCTACAGTGTAAAAGATAAGTTCATGATGCACTGAATGCTAATTGGAAACTGTTTTCTCAGGATCCTTAGGGTCCATAGTCATGCAGAGCTTGGAAAAGTGGTCATGCTGACTCTAGAATTCTGGAAGCTTTAGTTACAAAAGAGTAACATTTCAAAGTTCTCGCTACATTCAAATAAACACAAATACAGTTGGCCCTCCACATTTCCAGCTTTGACTTTGATGGATTTGTTCATTTGCAGTTTTGATTAATATGTTATCTCTAGGTCCTCCAGTGCAACCCTGCCAGATGCTAACCATAGAGTTGAGCTGGATAACCGAGTGATTACTAGAGAAAACATTTCTCTAGGCATCTTTAGGTCCTCCAGCATGATTCTGTTATCAACTTCTGGCACATGTTGACCACAGAATTGTACTAGAGGACCTGGAGATTCCTAGATAAGTGTTCTCTTATGCAAAAAGAATGGTGTTTTTTTATTTGCAGTTTTTCCACATTCATGGGGGTCTGTCACCCCTAATCCCAGCGAATCTGGAGAGACCACTGTAGAACCACTTTTCAGAATTTGTTGCTCAATGCAGCAAGTTTAGGAGTAAATGGACAGGACCTGTCAGTGTACACAGGAATGTTATAGGCCATGACAAAATGTGGCCTCACTCCCTTTACACAGGTTACATGCCACTTCAGGCCCGATGCCTGAACAGGACTTGTATAAAAGCATCATCAGAGTGTTAACAGTATATCATGACATAGTCCCACAATGCATCAGGCAGGTATTGATCAAAGGTAGGGATGGGGAACTTTTCTGGGTGGAGTGGCAAAAACTACATTGACTTTGGTCAAACAGATTGGGGACCATATGCCTACTCTTGTTTTTCTCTCCCATTGCCCATTGTTTTAAAATTGTATTATTATTAGCTTATTTTTTGTGAGCCTTGTTGGGTCCTTATCCAGCAGAAAGGTGTCATATAAACAAATTAAATAAAGAAACAATACAGCTGCTCAAGGTTTGAGGTCTGCTGAAATGGCCCTCCACTGTGCCCCATTAGTGGGGGCAATAGCTGTGGGAGGACATGGGAGAGGGTCTTCTCTGTTTTGGCACCCTAGTTATGGAATAGAGGTCAGAGTTAGACCTTTCCCCCCTCATGTTTTAAGTAAACCAACATCCAATACATTTTCCTTCTCTTCTGGATAGTTCATTATTTCTGGATCCCTTTCTGTTAGCTCTGAGAAATATCTAAACAGTTCACTGGTAAGCTATCTTACACATTCTCCTCTTCCATCATGCTATTTGAGTCCGCATGTGCTATACTGTCAGACGTTGCATGTGCAATTTCCCTGCTATAATATGTTGGAAAGTAGGTATGATGGGTTATAGAAACAGTTATTATTCAGACTTGCAGAGCTCAGGCACAGGTTCTGGAATCATAATGAAGGGGAGGGGAACTTGAGTCAAGACTGCTAAAGGTTGTTTCTGTGATAGAATCTAGCTGTAACAATTATAAAGTGGTGGTATGGAAATAAGTGGAACAAAATAGTTTATAAAATATAATGAATGTGAGTTAAGCCCACCATGAATTTGAAATCAGGTTTAATTAGGCAATGTTAACACTTAATATTCAGTTCTGACAATGATCTGGACTGGATCTATAGTTTCTTAATAAAGGTTTCCAAACAACTCACTGAAGCATGGATTTCTGAACTTATCTTGTCAGTTGTGACATATACACTGACATTGTTTGTATGACTGGTGATTAGTAAAATACAATCAGTCTAAAAGAGGAGACACTTGTGATCACATCATCCAGATCCTAGCCCTTGAGTCCCAGTACTCATTAGAGCATAGCAAGTTTTGCCTCAAATTAAAAATGTCAAGAAAGAAAGAATTGAGGCAGCTTTGTGGATGCTAATTATACAGTGGCATGGCTGGTGTTAGTGGAATGACACTCATTTTGAAGTTCAAAGGAGCTGTCCAAGGTGCTGAACCCTACCTGTCAAACAGGTTCAGCACCTTGGATAGCTTCTTAAAAGTTTTGACTATATCCAGAAATAGTTTCCCCTTTCCCAACATCAGAGTCAACTGCTCCCACTACAGTTACCTCATGGCCTTCAATTCTTTCTCCAGAGCTGCTGCTTAGTAGCCATTCATATGGCATCTGCTGATATTATCTTCATGGTGTGGGAGCTCTTTCAGCACAGTGTCTGCCTGTATCATCTCAGAAGCTCCAGATAATATGGGAAGTTTCCAGAATGTCATGTATTTGACAAAGTAGACTTTAGCCTATGAAAGCTCATGCTGCCAACTTTTTTCTTTAGTTAGTCTCAAAGGTGTTACAAGATCTCTCTACACACTGATTCTACAGACTAACATGGCTATATCTTGAATACTTCCTACACCATTTTGACCTTTCCCAGAAACTGGAATACTGCTGCTGTGTGGCAAAGGAGCCATATTATGGATGCTTCCCATGTGACAATTATCATGAACTTTGTGGTGCAGGAAGGAACCATACCGCAGAGACTCAGGTGTTGTGAGTGTCATGTTAGAAACTGATTCCCACTGTATCCAGTTTGGCATTACAGAATTATATTCAAGGATGCATGTGTGAGCCAGAAATAGGTGTGCAAATCAAATTAGAAATCACAGGCATGACGTAGGACAGACAACACAGGCATGCTTGGAATTTGATCAGACTTTGTATCCACACAAAGTTTTCTGGCTTAGTCTTTTGCTGGCTGTGAAAATAGTCTGGACATGTAAATGGAGGCTGTCAGGCCCTATCTCCTTTTTATCTCAATCTTTATTATAATAACTAATATTATAACTATTCCACATGGGTAAGTGGGCAAATTTCATACAGAATTTTTACTTTATATGGTAAGATCAAAAGGCACATGTAACACCCATCTGTTTATCTTCCTTACAGGCTCCAGATTTTGGCTTTGGGGTCCTGATCCTTTTCCAACCTGCTGGAGTTCTACATCATTGTGTCAGCAGCGTGTTTTGGGTGCCAGACATCCTGGTGTACTAGGGACACAATAACCAGTTCTTATTTTCTCTGAGTTTTAGCAGATCATGTTGAGAAACTGCAGAAGAAAATGGCATTGGAGATGTGCTTAACTTATATACAATTTAAAAAGTGAGTTTAAATGACTTTGGCAGAGTACCATAAGAGTTTTTCAATTTCCTTGGGTGTTGAATCTTCAAAAAAGCATTGTGCAAAGCAAAAGTGCTAGCAAAAAAAGCAAAGTGCTAGCATTGGCACTGGGCACACTGGCTAGGACATTCTCAGAGCTGGAGTCCATAAAAGTAACTTTTCCAAACTCTGAGTCTGAACTAGTCAAGAAAATCCAGTCTTACTGAAGCACACACTATGGTGACAGTAATTTGAACAGTGCAGTCCCTTACTATGTACTGTCTCTTACTATGCAGGAGTGGGAGGCTACAGAAACAACCATGGTCCCTCTAAGAACTACATCTAACATCCAATTGAAGACCCTGAAAGTTTTGGGGCTGCTAGGCTTCTTAAGGCCTCAGTGTGCTACAGCTCCCTACATGCAATACACTTTTCCCTATAAAGCAACACATGGTGAGTAACACTTCCAGTATGCTGTCCAAGGTTCTGACAGGCCTTACATTGTCATTAACTCTTTCCACTGGACCACTGTGTGTATGTGCCTTCAAGTCACCTTGACTTATGGCAAACCCATGGGCTTTCTTAGGCAGGGAATACTCAGAGGTGGTTCTGCCAGTTCCTTTATCTGAAGTGGCCATACTTTAAAGGACTTGACCACTCTTTACTGGAGACTGGAATCAAAACCCTCCATGAGTGCTTGTGTTGGAGAGTCCTTTTCTTGGGCATCTTGCCTAGCCTGAAAAGCAATTACAGAAATTCAGGGCCATGAAATGATAACAATGCACTGTTGTTACAGAATTTGATTCTCTTAGGGTCTAGACATAGGCCTAAGAAAGCTGTAGAATCTTGAAAGGTAAGCCACTTATGGATCCACTTCCAAACTCACCTTTTTTTTGGGGGGGGGACACATATACACGCATGTGGGCAAAATCCTTTTTAAAGTGAATTAAACAACTGGTTCTTCTTGTTTTGAGGAGGAAACAGCTATATAGGGTTCTGATTAACTCCTCCTTGAACCAGTCACAAAACCTGCTTAGTTTGTTTAGCTGGAGTGGGTTTTTTTGGCTGGAATCCTGTTCAGGACAGGTCTGTGGGAATTAGAATTGGGCAGTTCCATGATGTTCGTATCCAGTAAGAGGGTGCTGTTACATTAATATGTAGGAGAGCCAGCAAAGGGACTAATGTACAACAGAACCAATGAACATTGGTGTCCCATTACACATCTTCACAGTTCACTAACAGGGTTTCTTAGTGCTTCTGATATGTAGCTAAGTATACATAAAGTTTCATAATAAAGATAGTGATAGAAGATTCAGGTCACTGTGGCTTCCATCCAATATTTAGCATTTTGTTATTTGAAATAACGCCCATAAAATGTCCTCTTGGAGGTCTTCAAGGACAGCAAATTTATTTAAACCCATCCCAGATCCCACATTTAAAGTTTTCTGTTCATTTAAAGTGTTCTTCCAGTCAATTTTACTGAAATATGAGAGGATGAACAGCTGATGACCTACTCCAGTCTCAACTGGAGTAAGCCTAGAGAATCAATGGTATTTACAGAACTCATGAATCACCACTGAGCAGTTGATTCTATTGGTCTACTTTATTTGGTAGTAGAAATTATCTTGAGCCAGTGTAGTATATAGTTTGCGTGTTTGACTATGACTCTGGAGACCAGATTTTGAATCCCTGCTTGACCATGGAATTGCACTCACAATCTCTTGGACTCAGAGGATGGCAACAGCAAACCCCCTCTGAAGAAACTTGCCAAGAAAACCCCATGATAGATTTTAGGGTCACCAGAAGTTGGAAATGACTTAAAGGCACACAACACCATCAACAGAAATTGGCTTTAGGCTTAAGTTACAGTTCAGGGGTTGGCAGGGGCCAGTGTTCATACCCATGGACAGCTGTACTACTGTCTTTTCACCAAACACGGGCCCAAGAAATGATCAGAAATCTACCCCCATATCTATAGCCACTTTCTGATGTGTCTGAAGAAAAGTGGGCTTCAGGTGTCCATGTGGAAAATGATGTTCCAGTTCAAGGCACTGAGCGGCATTTTAAAACTGCTTTTAAATGGGGAGAGACTGGCGAGCTTTTGATGGTGTTGAGTGGCTTGGGGGACACAAAATGGGGCTGAACCAAGGGCTGCACTTTCTTGATCCTGTCTTTTAGATATTTAGAAAAAAACCCACCATGGTGTTTCTCTGTCAGTATTATTAATAGCAGAAGAAATATAATGGAAGTTGGAGGGCTATAAAAGAACTTCATTATCATGATATGATATCACAAGAAGGATTACTTGCATTTTTTTAAAGCTCTCATTCTTGGTAAAAATGAAAAGGTAATCTTTGATAAAGCAAATATTAAAAATTAGGTATAAATTATCTTAGTTTTTCTTTTCACTATATCAAAGCCTAGGTTTTAAATTGTGTTCAGGAAAATTTCTGAAGAAAAAACCTCTAATATCATTCTGGCCCATATGTGTGAGGCATTTTTATTTTCAAGGAAACATGAATGTCCAGATAACAGTTAAGCAGAATCCAATGCCAAGTCAATATTGGGCTGAGCAAATACAGTAAACCCTTCCTGGTCTATGCTTTCAAGTTGCCTTCACAGAGATTGAAATTCCTTTATATCTTAAAAGTCCTTGTTCATTGAGGGAAAGAGTACAGTCGGCCCTTCTTATACACGGACTTTTTTATACACGGATTCAAGCATCCACGGTTTGAAAATGTTCCCAAAAAGTATAAATTTCAAATATAAAACCTTGATTTTCCATTTTTTATAAGGGACACCATTTTGCTATGTCATTATATTTAATGGCACTTGAGTATACACGGATTTTGTTATACAGTCGGCCCTTCTTATACATGGATTTTTTATACACGGATTTAAGCATCCACAGTTTGAAAATGTTCCCAAAAAGTATAAATTTCAAATATAAAACCTTGATTTTCCATTTTTTATAAGGGACACCATTTTGCTAGTCATTAGATTTAAGGGACTTGACCTACGGATTTTTGTTATACACGGGAGATCTTGGAACCAAACCCCAGCGTATAACAAGGGTCCACTCTACATGGGGGATCTTAGAACCAAACCCCAGCGTATAAAAACGGTACACTGTACTTGTAAAATTCATTCTTAATCATCATCACTATTTTACTACTCAAATTTAAAGAACAGAACAGAACATGATCTTCTGCCCCCTGCTGTTTCAGAAACAGAATGTACCTAAAGTGTGAACACAGTTTTATAAAGAAAATCACCTATTTTACAGTCTTTGTGTTCATCTATGGAGGGAGGCTGGGGTTTCTAATAAACAAGTTTTCTTTGCACCCTCAAGGGGCTTCTGGATATCTGTATAACTCTCTGATCCCTCCACTGAGTCTTGTCTGGGTCTTTCCAACTTACATCACTCAAAAATTCATTGACATCTAGCAGAAGTTTGGCATCATCCTTAGGGAAGAAAGTAGAAGGTTCTGGGAACGGCAGCTCTTCAGAATTTTTCCTTTTCTTTTGCCCATTGGTATATCTTGGTGTCTACCTTGGAGGTTAAACATGTTCAACTAGATTCAACTAGATTAGATTCACTAATCCTGAATCTTTTACAGCTGGCATAACTAAGCTGTAAAGCTCCCTAACCAAAATCTCATACTTTTACAAAACCTGCACTTGAGAGATTACACATCACAAGGATTTGGAATGTGGGTTACATGCTCTCACAGCTAAAAGACCATGGACCTCTTGACACTACAGTATAGCATTGTGGTTCCACTTTAACTGTCATAGCAACATCCTATGGAATCTTGGCATTTGTAGTTTGGCACAGTTCTATGGCTGAGAGTTCTAAATGCCCTTTCCTGAACTGCAAATCCCAGGATATCATAGGATGGAACCCTGACAGTTAATATGGAATCATAGCACTATCACTGTGTAATGTGAAACAGTCCTTGGAGTACCAGATCTTGTTTTCATGCAGTGATCAGTGCACAATGAATACTCTCTTTTCTCTGTCATGTATTACTTGAGAAGTAAAAGAAAACAATGCTTCAGTAACTGGATGTGACTCCCCGCTATGATTCCTCAGCAGAAATGCAGCTCATATGGAGCTCCTGGAGCATGAAGTGCAGAACACCACTTTGCAGTCCTAAAAGTAGGGTTGCCATTTGTCCTGGAAAACCTGGAAAAGTCCAGATTGAAGGGACTACAAAATGTCCCAGCCAATTGGGCCAGTTGAAGCAGTAAATCCTGGATTTCTCCTTCATCACAGTTAGGTTAAAATATGTCAGTGGTAATGATGCAGGAAATGGTACAAGAAGACCAGCCCTGACAGGAACTTCATCCAACCCTGCACGCTCCAGTTGTTGTTATTCTTATTATTCTTCCATTCCCTTGACAGGCACAGAAGATGGAAAAGAAAAAGAGGCGAGGAGAGATGGTCTTGTGTTGCGTGGTGATTGTGTCAGTGACCTGAGCCTAAGCCTAGACAGCATTTCCAAACAGCCTCAAGAGAATAAAGGGAGTCCCTTTATTCTCTGGGGCTGCTTGGAGGCCTCCCTCTCTTCATACTAGCTAGGAGGGAAAAGAAGGAAAAAATAGGTTTTAGCTTGGTACCGGTACTGAAGTTGACACATAATGGTAGAAAAAGTGCAATGATTAAAGTGTTGAATTTGCATAATCATAATGCAAATTAATAATATGCATAATTATAATAATTCTCATAATATGCAAATTAGATGGATTGGAATATGGCAACTCTATCTAAAAATAACAATTTTATCTTAATGTCTAAATGCCCAACCTTTCAGTGTATCTGGGCTGCATAGGCAAAGCCTAAAAAAAGATGCTTTGACAACCACAGTTCAAGTAGCCAGGAACCAAATGTTTCCTACAGGAGTAAGGTGTGGTGGGAGTAACTATGTAAATAAGGCCCAAAGTCCAATTATAATAAAAACCGTTTCACATAATTTTTAGAAACACTTCCTGGTTGAATGCACAGACATTTGGCTTCCGAAAGGAAACAGAACCTGCAAAGCAGAGAGGCAGAGGCAGTGAAAGAGACTCCCAGCACTTTGGGTAATTATTATTGGAATGCTAATGATCATTGGAAGGGTCTGGGCTCAGTTGCTGGAGGGATAACTCAGCATATCCACCTTTCCCAATTTGCCTGCTAAAGAACGATGCATTTTTCCCTACATAAGCCATCTATGAAGTCAGAAATAGGATCCAGCAAGGAGGATGCAGAAAGAGGGGCCTGGATATGAACCTGTTTGTCCTTGAAATTAGATAATTAATTTTGGGCCATGGAGCATCCATGTGTAGCTGCTTTCTCATGCTTTCTACAGATCCCATACACTGCTTTCAAATAGAAAATTGGGTCTACCTGATATTTATTGTTCATTTACTTGTATTTATTTAGTTTTTGTCCTGCCTTTATCCCATTACAGAAAGCAATACAACTCACAATATGAGTTAAAAGGAACTATAAAAAATAACAATTGTTCTTTAAAAAAAACCATGATACAGATATATCTCGGTTAACAAAACTGATGTCTTCCAGAATATTATTGTACTTCCTTAACAGAAAATTTGGCCAAAATAACATTGAAAGAATAGGGATAAAGTCCTACATCTCAAAAGAGAAGAGCAGTTCAATATGTTTCACAACATTTTTTAAAAAATCAACAATAACAATATGCAAATGTGAAACGAAATAACCAGGTCAGGTAGCCTTTGCCTAAGTAGACAAAATGTTTTTCAAACTTTCTGAAAGTCACTTGAGAACTTCTTTGAAATATATTAAGGGATGCCTTTCCCCCTTCCACTAGCTTTCACTTTTCTTTATGATTTTCATGATGGTGACTCAACTTACTGATCTGTGCTCATGCTGAAGCAGGTCTTTACTTCTTTCTCTCTGTTTTGCTATTCACACATGTTCCATAAGGAGAAATGAATTGTTGTTGTTGTTGTTGTTGCATGCCTTCAAGTTGTTTCCAACTTATGGTGACTCTAAAATGAACTTATCATGGAGTTCATGGGGCTGACTGGATGTGATTCACCCAAGGTCACCCAGTGGATTTCCATGGCAGAGTGAGAATTCAAACCCTTGTCTCCAGAGTTGTAGTCATACACGCAAACCACCACATCTGGTACATCAGTTATAAGCCCATTTAATAAAAGTGAGCCTAGCTTCAGTTACTCCTGTGTTGGTTACACCTAGGCAAAATATAAGACTCTTTGCTTGGGGTTACCTTTAAACAAGGTTCTGAAACTTGAACTGGTACAGAGCACCAGCATCTGAATGCTTGTTGAAACCAGGTGGCTGGAACATACTACACCTATACTATGCAAGTTACAAGTGATTACCTGTGTTTTTTCCTCATTTTAAAGTGCTCCTATTGACCTTTAGAATTTCAAGCAATTTCTAGCCAATTGGTTTGAAAGACTACCAGCAACTACTCACACCTTAAGAGCAGCCTCTCAGGTTTTACTTGTGGACTCAATGATAAGATACTAGTTGTAGGGCTTTTTCGGTGGTGTGCCTGTATTTGTGGAACTCTGTTCCAGGGGCCTGCCAACCCTTGGGACAGAGCCCTTTGGCTTGTAAACAGGTTCTAAAAATGCATTGGCATTTATCACACTGAGGTTATTGGAGCTAAGATCAGGGGTGACTGAGGGTTGAACGATGCAAATTGACGTTATACCATGAATGTTTTATCACACCTGGTTGTCCTTCGGTTGCCCTTCCAAATCGAGGGGGAATCAAATCCAAGGCAAGTCACGTGATGTGGATTCAGGCAAAGCGGAGTGAGTGCAAATTGTATTACCACACCAGTGCATACCATGCGGATTCAACAATTCGAATTGGGACCCTTGCACATGCTCAGTGGGCCTCTGGACGCATCCTGAACCTTTGCACTTCCGGAGTGAAAAAGGGAGCCTGGTTCCACTTTCACGTGAATGACAGCTTCACCTTTCTTCCTCCCTTCTATTTTCCCATCCCTGGCAGCCAAATTCAAAGTGGTCCTCCGTGTCAGAGCCCCCATCCATTTCATCCACATCTACATCTTTCCTCTTGTCATTCTCCTCATCTATTTCATCTACATCTCTCCTTCCCTTTGTAACAGTTGCCTTCTCTTAGGTTGCATCCACACTGGGGAGATAATCTGGTTTAACTCCACTTTAACTGTCCTGGCTTAGTGCTATGGAATTCTGGGAACTGTAGTGTCCTGAGACATTGAGCCTTCTCTGCCAGAGAGCTCTGGTGCCTCAGCAAACTAATAACTTAAATTATTATTAATAATAATATTATTTTAAAAATAATTATCAATAATATTATTATTATTTTAAAATAATAAACTATTATTATTATTATTATTATTATTATTATTATGGAAGTTGGAGTTTGTTGTGGGGTCCTTGGCTCGAGGCTATGGAATTCTGGGAGTTCCATCTCTCCCTCCAGCCTCCTGTTTCTTTCCCTTCACATCTGTCATCTGGATCTACCCTCCATCCCTAGCCTCAAGTGAATATAGGGAATGCCACCTATCTCTAAATGCCCTCTGTTTCATCCAAATGTATCAGCCACCGGCAAAAATATTGTTATTGTTATTATTATTTTGCAGTGAAATAATTTATTATTATTATTAATAATAATAAGAATAATAAATTTCATTCACTGCAAAATAACCAGTGTAGAAACTGCAGTTCTACTTGGAAGAAAATCCTGCCTCCATCTTGGCCCAACTTTGGCGGACATCCTGCCCCCCACCCCCAAAGAGTCCTTTAGAAGCTTTACTAACCCCATTCTCTTTCTTTGCCCCCCTCTTTTCCCTTTCTCTCTCCCCCCATCTCCCCCCTCCTTGCCAGCATGTCTTCTGTCCACATTAAAACGTGAATGCATTCATTCAGGGGGGAGTATCGGAAGCAAATGGGGCAAAATTGCAGCACGGCATCATGGGAAATTTACAACCCGGGGGTTTTGCGGTGGTGTTCCAGAGCACAAGGAAAGTGTCATTCCACACCAGACCAATACACAGTGAATTCGAAGCGAGCCTCAATGCGAACCCTGTCAACTCACTTATTTAGCGAACTTGAGGAGCCAGTAAGGATTCAGTCCAGAAGCACCACAGAAGCGCCATGGGAGGAGCTCCCATTGAAAGGAACCAGGTATGAAAATACATTAACGTTATAACATGAATTCGCATCGCTCAATTTGCAGTTGCCCTGGATCTGGGCTGGTAAACCCCCGTTTGATAAACGTCATTGTATCAATCTGCTTTTAGCCAAGAAGTTGACCTTAAATTTGATTGTTTAAAGGTTGATACCACTGCTGCTATTTAGCTATTTCTCCTAAATAGTTCAAATACATTTCACAAGAGAGTTGGTTTTGTAAGACACTTTCAGCTGATCTTTTAATGGTTTAGTTTAATTGGCCTGGGATGTTTTAATGATTTATCTATAGGGTGTTTTTCTTTTTACTGACCAATAATTTAAAGTGGAGGCTTAGACAGGGCCAGCATAGTACAGTGGCTAGAGTATCAATCAGACTAGGACTCTGGGAGACCAGAGTTTAAATCCCCACTTGGTCCTAGAAACCCACTGGGTTCTTGGGTAAGTCACCTTATCTCTGCCTTAGAGAAAGACAATAGGAAAATCCCTGTAAACAAATCTTACCCAGACAAGTCTGTGATAGGTTTGCCTTAAGATTGCCATAAGTTAGAAATGACTTGAAGGCATACAACAGTAGCAGCAGCAGCAGCAATATCAACATGCTTAAAGAAAATAAACTGCAGATGATAGATAAGGGCAGCAGAAGATGGCTAAACTGGGAAGCTCCCGGCTTTGCAAATCAGCTGGCTAAGGTTTGATTCTAGCTGGAAGTTAGTTGGGATCCATCCAGCTGGTAGCAAAAAGCAAGTGATAATATCCAGAAGTATCTTAAATTTGAATTGAAAACAGCAGCAGTAAGTTACATTTTGTAGCAATGTGATAAACTTGTACATTTAATGTTTTATTCATATATGTAAGCCACCTTAGAAAGACTTGCCTGAAACAGGTGACATAAAAATGTAAAAACAAACCAAAAAGTTCATAAACCACAATGCCAATCGCACCTAATTAGATCCCTCACTAGATCCCTCAGGATTTCTTGCACCTGCTTATTTTCTTGAACGTTCTTGAACTTTCTTGATTGCTTGGCAGCATCAAAGAATTGTGTTCTGTCATTGTACACTACCTGAGAAATCCATGTCAAATTCAGAGAAAGAAAGAACAATTTCAAGTTTCCATGGATGGACTGATGATTCATTTATCTTCTGTGAACCTATAACATCTCTATTACAGTGGCCAGGTTGCTCAGCATGAACAATCCAGTGTTTGTGGTTGTTCCTCAGCCTAGTGTGACAATTAACCACCCAAACCAGATTTTGTTTCCTGGATCCTTCAACCAAACTTCAGGAATTATACAGCACAGTGGCCATCCACTTATGACAGTCAACACAATAAACCAACTGTCTGAACAAACTGGGCCAAGGCAGAACATGCACACAGGAGGACGCCTCATCACTCTTCTGCGAGAGGAGCTCAAGGTGCTTGGGGTAAGTGAGAGATTTGATCTCTGCCTAGTATGTGAAAATAACCAAGAAAAAGTAGACAGTAGAAGCCTTGGAGATAAAGAATATATTCAATTGTAATTCATTTATGGATTAGTTTATCCATACAGCATGACTTCTTAAATAGTCATAATTCATTTTATGAAAAATCTGGTATTCTGCACCTCCATTTGTGTCTAGTTGCATAAAGTCCAAATCAATGTCTGCATAGATTTAAAACAGAAAAAAGTGAGGTGGGTATTTGCCTACATACCTCAAAGAGAAAGGCGTGTTCTCTCATTGACAAACCCCAGGAAAGCTCTGATTGGCTTACAGAGGGAAGATAATCTAGGTGGTTAGTGTAGCTCTGGTCTTCAAGATATTACCAAATCTTGTCAGGGAAGGACACTAGAAGTCATTGTATGGTACCTCCTCACTTTCTTCCCAGTGTAAGGCTCATCTTGTTTTTCTGTTCTGTTCTTACAGGCCATACAGATTCTGATCGGCTTGGTTCACTTTGGTTTTGGGAGCATCTTGACCTATCTCTGTGGTGTATACATATCATACACTATCACTTCTGCATATGTGTACTGGGGTGGAGTTCTAGTAAGTTGTATCATATCATCTAAAATGTATATGCACACTGTAGCAGTAGCTACCTGTTTGCTGTGTAACTGACAAAGAGAGAAAGGCTCTTCTTATGTCTCCAAGAGAGGAAAAATGCCATCACTCAAAAAGGCTCAAGAATATAAAGTTAAATAACAGCTGGGTTTTGTTTGATTTCAACAGCTCTTGAATTTGCAATTGTAATCAGGAATTGTCTAGCTCTTCAGTGTACAAGTTTTATCCAGTTTGAGGGGAGGGTTAGCATTTGGGAGTCATTTTGCTGTTACCTCTTAGCATCTGCTGCTTGAGGCAATCTCCTCACATTTCCTCACTGTAAAGCTTGCTCTTGGTTGCCTGTGTTTTGAAAGTGGATGGGTGGACTATGTATCAAAGCACTTATTGACATTGTCATCATGCTGTACCAGGACACAAAACAACACATTAAAAAAAACCAACAACATGAATTTGATCCTGACCAAATTATCTTGGCCTCTATTGCTTTCATGTTGACACCATGTAGACACCATGCTATTCATAAGTATCCTGTTTTAACTGGATTTATTTATTTATTTATCAGATTTATATCCCTCCTTTCTCCTAAAATGGGATTCATGAGTCTTTTCCCTCCTAAACTTGAAGTGAAGTACTAATATTGTTTCTTCTCTTATGTATGACACAGTTCACCACTTCTGGATCTCTCATGGTGGCTGCTGAACATTACAAAACACTCTATCTGGTGAGTTTAATTTGTGTGTATGTGTGTCATTTATTATATTCTTCAGAGCTTGAAAATGTTATAGCTCCCCAGATCCCCTGCCAGGTTGAGCACTGGCTGTGCTGGTTATGGAATTTTTGGAGGTCTAGTCCAAAAAAGTAATGTTTTCAAACTCAGGTGCTATAACCAACTCTTCCTTTGAAATTTGAGGACAGTTTACATAAGGCTCACAGAAAGCCTCCCGTTTAGACAGGACTGGCCTCTGGGTAACGTCCTAGGGCATTTGAATGTAGTTGCAGCTACCATCTTTATTTCTCCAAGTACAGTGTGTTGGAAGTTGCAGTTCTGGTGCAATGTAGGTAAAACACACACACAACCATTGCTTGTCTGTGGAAGTGGCCTGTGTTATTGTTTTTACAAAATATGGTGGAACTGGACTTTCCCACCCTTTGTATCTCAGCAAAATAAATATGGTGGCTGTACCCACCAATGCAAAAGACAAGAGGGAAGGGCTCAGGCAGCAGGGGGTCATTTGCAGCCAGTAGCAGCATTTACCCAATATTTGCTGACTATACCACATGGTGGCACCACCCATGATGCTAATCAAGCAAGATCTCCCATCATAATTCCTCTAGTCGTTTTCTCGATCCTCTCATATAGGTTCTTATTCTGCAAAACAGTTACGTTTCAGTTCTGAGCATGAGCAAGAACATGAAAGCTCATGGAGTCCCAGCAAAAGAATAAAGAGCAGTGGCAAAGATAAACGTTAACAGTAAGATTTTAAAAAAACCTCTTCTTGAAAATGTACCTAACATAAAAGAAATTCACCTCATGGTGAAGTGTGAATAAGTCTCTCACTTGGAAAGGTTCCCAGTTAGAAACCTGTAGAACATGAGAGAGAAATCTGTTCTTGTCAAGGTAAAATAACTACTTTGAATAACTCCAGATAATGAACTCTAAATCTAGAATTTAATACTTGTTTCCTCAGGGACTATGAACAAATAACTCACCTTCTCCACTCCTACCTTATTCTGTCAAATTTAGACTCTGGATTACAATGCCAAAGTTCTGCAATCATTTTATAGCACAAGCTCCATATTTGCCAGCATTTCCAACCCCTGAGCTTGGGGCCTACTGATCGCCACAAAGCCAACTTTGTCCAATTTGATCCAAACTTTGCCAAATTTTTGCTAACATTTTGTGGCATTTGCAGCATAAGATATCCAGCTTCCTAAGTCGTTCCTCATAGGGCTTCATGGTTTCCAGACCCTTCTCATCTGAACATGTTCCAGCTTGTCAACATCCTTTCTAAATCGTGGTGCCCAGGACTGGACGTAGAATTCCAGGTGATGCCTGACCAAAGCAGAATAGTGGCACTATTACTGTCCTTGATGTAGACACTATACTTCTATTGATGCAGTCTAGAATTGCATTTGCCTTTTTAGCTGCTGCATCACATTGTTGACTCAAGTTTAACTTGTGATGGGACCCCTAAATCCCTTTCACATATAGTCTTGTTAAGCCAGATGTCTCTCATCCTATATCTATGCATTCGTTTTTTCTGCCTAAGTGCAGTACCTTACATTTCTCCCTGTTGAAGTTCATTTTGGCGTGGTATAGAGCGCCCAAAAGAGGTGCCTCCCTGGCACCTCTCTTTGCTTTGCAGGAGTGCCACAGCAAACAAATTGCGCAGCACTGCTGCAGAGCAAAAAATGAGTGCCCGGAAGTGGCTCCTTTTTCTGGCACTGCTGCAACGCAGCAAAGCGCCAGAGATGTCGCGATGATGTCGCAGCTGCGCTGCCCCGTTTGGAAGCGGCACAGCTGAGGCGTCATTGTTATGTGCCCCGTCTGGTGGGTACGCTGCAGCTGTGGTGCCCTCATCACATGCAAGGGTTGCTGGGCTTCTGGGCGCTCTGACCACCAGGCAACCCTTGCACATGATGAGGGCGCTGCAAAGGCCCATCTGTTCCGGGCCTTTGTTAGTTTTGGCTCACCTTCCTAATCTATTCAGGTTATCTATTATTATTTTGCATTTTGATCCTCTCCTCTGGGGTATTAGCTAGTCATCCTAATTTGGTGTCATCTGCAACTTGATAAGCATGCCCCCTATTCTTTCATCCAAGTCATTGATAAAGATGCACTGGGCCCAGAACTGGTCACTTTTCTCCAGGATGAAGAGAAGCCATTGCTGAGCATCCTTTGGGTTCAGCCATTGAACCATTACAAATCCACCTAACAGTTGCATTGTCTAGACCACATGTTATTAGCTTGTTTGTAAGAATATCATGGGGGCCTTGTCAAAGGTCTTAGTGAAAACAAGATTTGCTACATCCACAGCATTCCCTTCATCTACCAAGCAGGTACAGAGCATTCGTGCCATATGCGGGCTCGACATACAAGGACTTGACATCACGTAGAAAGTGAGCCCCTGTAAAATGAATGGCATGCGCGCCTGTGGCTCACAAATGGTGCAGCATGCAGGAGCGTGCCACCATTGAAAACAATGGGACTTGAGATCCTATGGTATTTCTTTTATGGGGGGAGGGTCCGGAATGGACCTCCCACAGAAACCAAGGGCCCACTGCAATTTTATCAAACAAACAGATCAGATTAGTCTGACATGACCTCTTTTTGAGAAACCCACGTTGACGTTTTGTGATTATTTCATTCCCTTCTAAATGTTCACAGACTCTCTGTTTAATGATCTGTTCTAGAATCTTTCCTGGTATTGATGTCAGACTAACTGGATTATAATTGTTGGGATCCTCTCCCCCCCCCCTTTTTTTTTTTTTGGAAGATGGGGACAACATTTGCCCTCCTCCAGTCTGTTCTCCAGTTCTCAAAAATTATTGCCAATGGCTCTGAAATTACATTTGCCAGTTCTTTTAATACCCTTGGATGTAGTTCATCAGGTCCTGGAGACTTATATTCACTTAGATTAACCAGGTATTCCTGTACTATCTCTTTACTTATTCTGTGCTGAATTCCCCCTATTCTGTCCTCTGCTCCAATTTCCCCAGGTTGAGCACCCTTTTCTTTTGTGAGAACACCGAGGCAAAGAAGATGTTGAGTAATTCTGCCTTTTCTCTAGCCTATGTTGGCATTTTACCATCTTCTACATGCAGTGGCCCTAACATTTCCTTCTTCTTCCTTTTGCTACAGACATACCCCAAAAATCCCTTTTTGTTGTTCTTAATCTCTCTAGGAAGCCTGGGCTCATTCTGTGCTTTAGCTTTTCTGACTTTATCTCTACATATGCTAGCTATTTGTTTGAATTCATCTTTAGTGGTTTCCACCTTCTTCCATTGCTTATACACATCCCTTTTAAAGCCTAGCTTATACTTAACCAAGTATTTACCTAAGTAACTTCTCCTGGGACAACCCCTTCCCTCAAACCTGATGGAAGCATCATTCAGTTGTGCTCCAGTCTTCAGCAAAACAGCCCTTCCTTCATCCATGCAGTTGATGCCTAGAAAAGTAGGGTGAAAAGTGAGTGACAATTGTGGCAATAGTGTCAAAATCATGACTAAGTAGTGTTTGTGAATATGAAACAGTTTTCATGCATTCATTTTTCATGATTGGTTTGCTCCATAATGTCCACAAATAGCCTCTGGGGAGTGTGGGGACAATTTTGCCATAGTATTACCCTGTCCTATTTCAGGCCTAGGAAAAATTCTTTTTTTAAAAGCATCATGAAATGTTTTTTTTTTTTTACTTCCTAGTTTTTAAAGGGGCCTCTTTTCTGGAATATGCTGCCTTGGAGACTGATGGTGTCCTCTTCTTTGGTCAATTTTAAGCAGAGGCTGAATGGCCACTGTGGGCCATTGGTGGGTGGGTGGGGCGGGCGGTGATTGTGTATTCCTGCATAGCAGGGGGTTGGACCCTTGGGGTCTCTTCCAACTCTGTGATTTTATGAATCTATGATTCTTCTGGGCCTAAAATGTTCCAAAGTGCATAAACATGGCAATGTCATGCACACCTCCCTAGAGGACATTTGGGATGAAAAAATTGTGTGTGTGTGTGTGTGTGTGTGTGAATTTTTGACCCCAAATCCCCTTTAGGTGGTGGTGGGGTGTGTGTACAGCATTATCACGTTAAGCCTTCAGGCCAAATTAAACCCAGAAGAGGCCTTTTTATAAAACAGGAAGTGAAATTAGTTCCCCATTGTTGACCTCTT
>NC_056522.1:257100936-257109367 GCF_019175285.1 Sceloporus undulatus
TGCAGGGAGCAAGGAGAAGGAGGAAGGGGGCAATTGCTAAGAAGGCTTGGAACATATAGTTTGCCGGCTCAAAGGGCTGCCTGTCTACCTTGGCTCAAATGCTGAGGATGCCTGGACGTGTGCTGCTATGTGTGTTTTGGAATGGGGGGGGTGGGTGGCCAGAAAGGGAAGTACATTTCTGCCATCTGTCGAGGAATAATGCCAAATGTCCTCCATTTTGAGCATGCCTAAGAAACATGAGTTTATATCAATACTTTTTTTAAATCATTATTTTTTTCGCGTGTCCTCCATTTAAAAATATGTCCTACATTTGGGGCTAATTTTTGTCCTACATTGTCCTACATTCCCCCCCCCCCATTTTTCCCGGTTTGGAGGTTGACAGTTATGGCAACCCTAGCTGCACATCACCCTTTCTTGATACAGATTCATGGAGAAAGGGTGCCAATGTCATGATGTTACCCTGTCAGGTCATAATAGCCAGAGTCCTATATGTATGCTTGTTTCTTGCAGGTGAACCTTAGTATATGCATGAATATTGTGAGCAGTCTTGGTGCAACTGCTGGGATAATTCTTTTTCTGATGGATGAAAATCTTTTTTTTAGTTACCACAATAATTTTGTGCTGCAGCGGGTAAGTCTATATTAGCAGTTCTAAATTTTGAACTCATATTCCTATCAGTTAAATGGCTGTGTCTGTGAGATCACTGAATTTTGATATAACGATTTGTGCTGGTTGTCTTATCGTACTCTGAATTACTCCCTCTTTATTTGGTTTGTTGTCATTGTTGACACACACATTGCCTCTCATTTATTAAATGGTGAAGTGAAACTGCCACTGGGTATAAGGTATCTAAAATGGGATGGAAGGCAAAATAAATGAGATAAGAAGTCTCCATTGTTATGGGAGCCATAAAGGGATTAGATGAAGTTTTATCTTATATGATGGCGCTGGATCCTCACTCACACCTTTATAACTGTAACTCCTCTTGCTTCCAATGCTTAGATGTAGCACGGTTCACAAAATGAACCACATGCTGAAGCTATGCATTCGGAAAGAATATGGCTTCAATCCCATCCTGTTAATTCACATAAGGGACTCTTTTGATTGGAAGGCATGAATAAATATCAAACTTCGCCTGAGTTCTGAGATAAAAGGTAGCCTTGCCTTGCTTTATGAAGCCTTGGGTGATGTCACTTGTGTCAGGAATGTGGACCCTCTGGCCTCTAGGCTCTAGATAACTTCCAGGTTTTCCCCAATTGGCCTGTTAACCAAGTATGGCTGGTGACATCTATGCTGATAGGGTTTTCCTCCAGACTTTAATGGATCTATGCAAGGTCCTGGGCCTCACAACCAGGACTGGGGAGTAGTGTTGATTTTGGGGTTATTCTTTATCTTACTCTGGATTAGGATACTATTTCTTAATCTTACTCCCATTCTTACTCCTGTAAAAACATCTTACTCCTTTACTCCTTAATCCTACTCCTCAACCCTGGGTAAAAGCCCTGGTTGCTTTGCAAGGATGGTATGTGTGTGTGTAAGTGTCTCTCTTTGCATCCCAGTCCCTTCCCCAATGCAATATAATATTTTTTTTTGGAGGGGGGGGTTGCATGTACAATGTAATAACAGGAATAATAATGGAAGTATAAAATGTAACTAGCTTTTTACTTTATTCTATTGAAAACTAATAAAGAAATTAAAAGAAATAACAGGAATAAGGAGTAACAAATATACTTTGTTACTCCTTATTCCTACTCCTACTCCCCAGCCATGCTCACAACATGTTCGGCACCTTAGATAGCTTTTATATCATTTTTAAAATTGTATTTCTATACTAAAACCCAGAACAGTTTCACCACCATAGCAACATGAAAATCACTATTTACCACTGGGCAGTGATATGTGTACATATATTTTTAAACAACACCCATTAATACTACTGCAATTTTTAAAATATATTCTTTGTGTTTTACAGTTAATATGGCAGTAACATTTATGCTCAACTATGTTAGTACTAATTTCAGTTACTAATGGAATGTGTGTGTGTGTGTGCTTATTCCCAGCAATATTATTGCAGTTTTTAAAAGTGTTCTTAAACTTAACCATAAGCAATAAATATTACAAATACTCTTCTTAATTAAAGTGGGCTTTCTGTTTTTGTCATAGTATGAATCATGTTTCTTTGACTCATATTTCTTTGATTGGTAGGGCTTAAGATGGGAAAGGCTGAGATCCACTACAACCTATAGAACAATGACTGAAAATACAAGCATGTTTTAACTTGTTTCCATTTTAGATTATCATTTGTGCAACTGAATTGTCTAATATATTATCCATGAGCAAAGGACAGAATCATTACAAACCTGGTGAATTAACTGTTTGTGCTATCAAAATGTGGTTCTGGTATTGTTTTTCAGAACCACAGAAGCTACCAAAGTATTTATCAATAAATTATCTTGGTGAGAGTTCAATCGTACTGAGACCAGGGTGGCTTTTTCAAAAAGCGGGCTTGCTGCTGCTATTGTTAATAACCCGCAGGAGGTATTTTTCCATAAGAGATGCAGTCTCTCTGACCACCCTAAAATATTCTTTCACAGTCTGCCTTTGAGAGATGAGTGGCTACTCCCCACACTATCTTCTCCTTCTATTTTCATTAAAAACAAAACAAAAGCAAAACCTTTTACTTGGCTCTACATTTTTGATTTTTGAAATACTTCTGAAATTTTAAAAATATATATGTTGCAAACTTTCAAAATCAGATCCCCACACAGCACTTTTGTATTTTAACAACAATAATGTTGATTCTATAATACTGATCGGTCTATTTGTAAAAAGTTCTTGCTATTATAAATGAGCAGTTTGCCTGAAAGCAAACTCAAGTTTTCCATTTTGTCATCTTTAATGAAATTATTTGCTTTCATGCTTTGATTGCAATTCTCTAACTTTCCTATTATCTAATAGCATGGCTTTCTTTGCATTTGTAGAAATTAGCCCAAGGGCTTTTGAATGTGCTTTTAATCTTTACTATCCTGGAACTCTTCCTTGGTGTCATCTCTTCAAGTTTTGGATGTGAAGCAAAATGCCACCAAGGTGATGAAGAGGTAAGTAACTCAATGGATAAGGAAGTGATGGGTAGGTAATCACCACAACATGGAAGGGAAAATGTAGAAGGTGTTTCCTTTGGTTCATTTTCATTGCTAGTGGGGGGAGAAGGAGGAGCTGTAAAGAAGTAGAGCAAAAAGAAGAGCCAAAGAAAGAAAATGTAGGCAATGGAAGTATTTAGAAGGTTGTGCAGCATAATGTCAACAGTGGCTGTCCAGTTACACATTATAATATATTTTTCAGGCAACACATTTCATGCCAGATGGAATCATAACACACCAAGGAGAACTCCTACCAGCAGATCCTCCTCCATCTTATGAAGCATATGCCAACACAGGCTTTGACAATCCAAGCTATTCAGGCCAGGCTGAATAGAAAACTCAAGAAGAAACTTTAAAAGAATAAAACCACAAGCAAAATCTATTCCTCAGTTTTTAATGGCAGATGTAGCTCCATTGAATATTACAATGTGTTTTTTTGTAGAATAAGACCCAAGAACAAGATTCTTGTCCCTTTGAAACAACAGTGTGTCTTGCATAATGCGCTATCTTCCCCCTTTAGACAACAACTCAGTGGTCATCTTTCAAATATCCTCTGGCACTGTCCTGCCCATTCTTGTCTACATGGAATAACTGATAATCTCTCCCAATTCTGACCTTTTATTTATTTCCTTCTTCTCACCCTTGTCCTCCCAATGCCATTGCTGCTTTTTTTGCCTGTGTGCTGGGCATGCCATATCCAAAGGGTCTGTACTTGAAGGCTGGAACCTACAAGAAGACTGGCGCATCAACATGTTGGTTTTGTTCTATTGTATGGAGCTTTGTGTAGTTCTAGTTCTGTACCTGTTGGCTTTTGTGCTTCTCTTAGTTACAATGAATCAGCTGGATATTAAGGGCAAGGGTAAGTAGCGCCTGAGAGATGAGTAAGTGTTCTGCTTCAGAACCCTTTGAGGTGTAGCTAAGCTTTAGTGGTTGTAACTGATAGGAGGATCTTCTTTCATGCTATAAACCACTTTTCTCAATCTACAGGTTTGAAGAGAAGTTATTGCATACAACATTGTCATCTACTGCACTGGTCCTCAAGCTTCAGTCCTTCAGATGTTTTTGACTTCACCTCCCAGAATTCCTGCCCATTAGCTATGTTGGTTTGGGTTTCTGGGAGATGATGTCTAAAACATCTAGAGGACAAATGGTTGGAAACCACTGTACTACTGAACATCATTGGTGATCGTTGCTCCTGCCAAGTTTGAGATTCTGCTTTAAGATTTAGGTCTAGTGCAGGTTATTTAGAGACTTCCATCCCCAGAAAAGGTGGGGTAAATGCAATAAATAAATAAACAAATATTTATTTTGGGTCTCTTTTTATTCTGCTCCCCCTCATCACTATTCTAATCTTAATAAAGCTTCTTAGTTAGAAATCTGGGATTTGACTGAATTTTTGGACAAGCTAAGGACTTTTCCAGATGTTCTAGAGAGCAGGACATTATTTCATACTGCATATGTCAACCAAGAGGAAGTAAAGGGAAAACTGGTTCAATTTGCTCATCAATGGGAGTGTTAGCTTGTAGTTGTCTCCCATCTGGGCTGGATATTGATCTGCAACTCTTGCAGTGCCTCTCACTAAGGAATTATGGTAAACAAAAATGGTGGCAAAAATTCAATGGATATATCATAGGCTATAAATGTCTTGAAAAACTTGGATGGCTTGGATCTTGACTCTTTTCTGCCCCCAGGAGCAATATGTGAATGATGTTCCACTTAGACTGTTCCTGCTGAATTGATCTTTACAGTTTTTCCATCCCTTTCCTGCTTCTAGCACTCAGCACTCATTGCTGAGACATGTACCTCCAGGGAACTCTCATTTTGGGAGGGAAAGTGGGTTAGCCAAAGGGAATAGCCATTACTCATGATACAAATTGGTGCTTATTCCTTGAGATGGCTTTCTCTTCACTGCTAGTTTAACTTACAGAGCAAAACCAGCAGCAGATAAGGTCATGATATGAAATTGGAGTGAGGTCAATAGTGCAGACACAGTCCTCCCTTTCTCATGGAGTCCTATTCATGTTTATAATATATGGAAAACACTATTGTGGGAATAGGACAACCTTTTTGGTAAAGTGTCTCCTGCAGCCTTTCATGGTTATCATGGAAGATTTTAACTGTCAGTCATCATTTTACTTCTAATATCTTTTCTCTTTATTTCTGTTCTAATGTCTTGGAAGCCCTATGACACATTTCTCATGGACTGTGCTGCTCTGAACGGATTAATCCTGACAGTTACCATGCATTGACTGGTTTCACTTCTAGTAGAGAAAAAGAAATCTTGACTTGTAAGCGTTCACTTGTAAGCCTCAGGAAAAACTTTTTCATCATGACAGCATAGCTGCAAGTCATGAAAAAGCACCATTTTCCCCCATGACCATCCAAGAAAAGTGAGCTACTAATAACCCACTATAATGACTCTACCAGAGTTTTTCTTCATTATTTTAATTTAGTAGATTTTCAGCCTTTATCTTCCCCAAACGGACTCAAGGTAGAATAAAGTAAATACAAAAGGTATAGTTAAAAACACAAATGAATGTATTAAAACTACTTTGAGAATAACTAGGCACAAATGAATTTTTTGAAAGAAGGCAGCACACATCCAAATTAAAAACTCCCTTTTCAGTACCCTGTTGAAAAACCATAGGTTTACCTGAAGAAAAATGTATTTGAAAGTGAAAGGACAGTAGGAAAGGGACAAGTTTACATCCCTAGAGAGTTCCATAGTCTTCTCACAAGTCCAACTCCCTAGAGTCTCTTTGGGGTGATGGGAATAAAGGAATCTCTACCAGTCTTCCCCCAATCTGGTGTCCTTCAGCTGTGTCAGACTCCAGCTCCCACCATCTCTAGTTGTTGGTGGGGTTGATGAGCCAGACCAACACATCTGAAAAGCACCAGGTTGCAGAAGGTTCTTATATCTTTATGCACTTGACTTTGGGCTTTAGTCTTGACTATGTTTCTGTCTAAATTTTACTGGAGCTATGCAAGGTACTGAACTTTATCCTTAAAATAAGTTTAACAACTTGGGTCACTCCTTTAAATCTGTGGCGTTTATCAGATGGGGTCTCTGCCGCGTGGAACTGGGGCTTTTGCGTACTGGGCGATTCGAATTCGCGTGATAACATGAATGAACTTTCATACCTGGGTTCGAATCGCCCAATCCGCATTCGCGCGAAGTGCGCCCCTTCCGCGGGGCTTCCGAACTGAGTGCGTACTGGCTCCTCTTTTTGGCGCGTGTTGGCGAGTGCACTTAATAAGTGCATTGGCGATATCCGGATTGGGGCTCTGTTCGATCTCAGTGCGAACGGGTCTGGTGTGAATTCCCAGTCCTGAACTCCGTCGCAAGACTCCCAGATTCCAACTCTCCCATGATGCCCTGTTGCAATTTGCCCCACTTTTCCTTCCGGTGGGTCTTTCCTCTTGCCGGTTCCAGGGAAGCCGGGGGAGGAGCGCTCTTGGTGCAGAGGGAAGGTAAGCTTGCACTCCTTCCGGGGGTTTGTCTGCAAAGTGGGGTTTAAATTTACCCGGTGGGGGGGGGGGGGGGGGGGTTTCTTCCAATGTTCTTTCTGCTCCTCTCCTTCGGTGTGCAACCCATCCCATCATCCCCTGTCTTCTCCGTGGGACCCATCTGAACCTCTCCTTCTACCTGCCACCGATCCCATCATCCACTGCCTTCTCCCAGGGGGGCCCATATGCACTTCTCCTACCTGCCACCGATCCCATCATCCACTGGCTTCTCCCAGGGGGCCCATCTGCACCTCTTCTTCTGCCTGCCACCAATCTCATCATCCACTGCCTTCTTCCAGGGGGGCCCATCTGCACCTCTCCTTCTGCCTGCCACCGATCCCATCATCCACTGCTTTCTCCTAGGCCCCCTATCTGCCCCCCTAATTTGACCTGCAACCCTCCCAGACAAAGCCCTTGGACAAGTCACACTCTCTCAGCCTCATAGGATTGAAATGGTGAACCCCATGTGAACAATCTTCCCATGTGAACAATCTTCCCATAGCTAGCATATAGCTATAGTTATCTACCCATCTGTAGACCTTCCTGTACATGTATGAGTGTTTCTGGGTATGATTTCAAGTAATATTTCTTTGTTTGCCTTTCTTTTCTGATCCTGCAGCATGCTGGGGATGACATTTCTGGACACTGCAGCATCTGAAGTTGGGACCCCCGCTTTTTGCTGGACTTGCTTGGGGGAATATCTTGCCCTGTCTATCCTCAGTGTGTTCTTCCGAACTTCCCTGGCACCAACTTGTACAAAAGCCCAGGAGACAAGCAATCTTTCAATAAAAGATTTTAATTATGATTTTTGGTCTATCTATTTACTAAACTGCCAGATATATATGCATACATATATAAATGTATATATACACCACCAGACACAGAGCATATGTGATTTCATATGGGTGAATATATATAAATATATATATACACACAGACATGGACACATATATACATAGACAAATATATACATACACATTCAGAAATGCACACACACACCTACAGCAAATTATGTTGTACCCACACTCTCTCACACACACACACGGACCCCAACAGATCCAGGGAATAAGTAGGTGTGTGTGTGTGTGTGTGTTTATAAATATATAAATATCTCTCTATCTATCTATCTATACACACACACAGAGAGAGAACATGGAGTAACAAAATTATAGACATACATATGCATACATATATATATGCAAACCCACAGAGCACATGAAACTACATATATATGCATATGCATATGTATGTGTGTGTATACTGACACGCAAACAGCCAACATGTACATATATATGTGCGTATATATAAATACATACAAACACACCCACACACAGAGCATATGTACTTCTATGTGTGTGTATAATTTTCATATGTGTGTATACACACACACTCTTACACACAGACACTCACACACCTAGAGCTAATGTAATCATATATATCTCCATATATATGTGTGTGTGTGTGTGTGTGTGTGTACACACACAGTCACACAGACCCACACAGATCCAGGGAATATGTAGCTCTGTGTGTGTGTTTTATACACACACACACACATATGCGCACCAACACACACAGAGAAAATATAGTTACAATATTATATACATACATATACATGCCAAGGCACGCACAGAGCATGTGAAATCATACATGTGCATATATATATATATATATATATATATATATATATACACACACACACACACTGCACAAATGCAACTATTTGTGTGTATATATACCCACACACAGAGCATATGTAATAATATGTATGTGTGTGTGTGTGTATA
>NC_056522.1:257109392-257168814 GCF_019175285.1 Sceloporus undulatus
GGTATTGTTTGTGCCGGTAAAGCGAAACATTGGTATGACTTTTGCCAGTTACTTGCCCGTCTGCCGTGTCTCAAGGCAGATGGTACTACTACAGCTCGACGCAGGTGGACGTTACATCTCAGATGGGCACGACAGTACAAGGTGGTTGGCATGCATAAATCCCACCAGGGCAGCCTATTTTCTGTATTCAACACCCGGAGCAGAAAAGGCAAACAAAAAAATGAGCCAGGGTGCAGGATGACAGAAGCAATTCACTCGCCCACTATCAAAAGAGCAGACAAATGCTCTTACGCAAACAAAACTACTTACAGCCCAATGTCTGCATTTTTTAGTAGGAAGAAAGTCCCTACTGGATCCCCAAATACTGTTCGTCTAATTCAGATTTTTTTTTAAAAAAAAAAGTAATACTATTTATTGTATGTTCCCTTCACCCAGAAGACCTTACCGGTCATTCTCTTGTGTACTTTCAGTTTACAACACAGTAAAAAGTCAAATCGCCCATCAATGTGCACATACCTAGATGAAACACCTTTTCCCCACTCAACAAACTTAATTTTTGTGGCATATCAACAGGACTTGGAAAATTTCAGCTTATGTTAGATTCCAGGGACCAGTATGAAAGAAAGACACCAGCATCCTTGCATTTAATGTGATGGAGAATTCTAATGTGTTGTTGTATGTTGGGTGTGTCTAGTCATTTCTGACTTATCGCATCCACCACCACTCCAAATGACTGGGATTTTCTCTCGCCAAGAGGGTCCGAGAGTGTCTCCTTGCTTCATCTTGAGATAAGAGCGTATTTCATCCTTTCTCTAAGTAACTGGCTTTGGTACTTTTCGTACAATTCACTGTACTTCATACTTTTGTTTACATTTTGACTGGGAAACTCCCAAACTCTAGAGAAGTCCTACAGTGTAAAAGAACAGTTCATGATGCAACTGGATGCTAATTGCGAAACGTTTTTCTCAGGATCCTTTAGGCGTCCATAGTCTGCAGAGCTGGAAACGTGGTCATGCTGGACCTCTCGAATTCGAAGCTTTAGTACAAAAGAGTAACATTCAAAGTTCTGCTACATTCAAATAAAACACCAATACGTGGCCCTCCCACATTTGACGCTTTGACCTTTGCTGGATTCGCTCATTTGCAGTTTGCTTGATATGTTATCTATAGGTCCCTCCAGTGCAACTCTGCAAAGATGCCTAACCATCGATGTGAGTTGGATACCGAGTGACTTTACTAGAGACAACATTCTCCTAGGCATCTTTAGGTCCTACCGATGATTCTGTTATCAATACTTCTGGCACAATTTTGACACAAGAATGTACTAGCGGACCTGGAGATTCCTAGATCAGTGTTCTCTTATGCAAAAAGAATCGGTGTTTTGTTTATTGCAGCTTCTTCCACATTCATGGGGCGTCGTCACCACCCCTACCATCCGTGAATGTGGAGGAGTACTTCCACTGTAGAAACAATTTTACGGAATTTCGATGCTCAATGCAGAAGTTAGGAGAATGGACAGGACCCTGTCAGTGTACACGGAATGTTATAGGACTGCCCAACATGTGGCCTCATCCTTTACAAAGGTTAATGACAACTTCAGGCCCGATTGCCTGAAACAGGACTTGTATAAAACGCATCATAGGTGAACCGTGTTCTGACACTAGTCCCAAAGCATCAGCCGGCTATTGATCAAACCGGTCGGGATGGCGGAACTGTTTTGGGTGGAGTGGAAAAAAAACCTAACATGACTTTGGTCAAACAGAATTGGGACCATATGGCCTACTCTTGTTTTTTCCTCTCCCATGCCCATTGTTTAAAATTGTATTATATTACGCTTACTTTTTTTGAGCATTGTCCGGGGTACTATCCAGCAGACAATCGTGCTATATTCAACAAATTACTCACAAGAAAACAATCCAGTGCTCCAGGTGAGGTCTGCATCGAAAATGGCACTCCAACCCTGTGACCCATTAGTGGGGCGCCACATCACGCGGTGGCCCGCCGGAGCGACTACTCCCCTCCCATCCCTGGAGGGTTCTTCTTGTTTGGCAACCTAGTTATTGTGAATAGATTGGATAGTTAGACTTCCTCCCCCTCATGTTCTTAAGTTAAACAAACATCCACTACACTTTTCTTTCCTTCTCATTCGGATAGTTCATATTTCTGGATCCCTTTCGTTAGCTCTGAGACCTATCAAAAAGTTCACTGGAAGCATTCTTACCAAATTCTCCTCTTCCATAATGCTATTTGAGCTACGCATGGATCATACTGTCAGACGTCGAATGCAATTTTCCCTGCCTATAATTGTTGCGAACGTAGGTATGATGGGTTATAGACACCGTTATTATTCAGAATTGCAGAGCTCAGGCACAAGTTGGACTCAAATGAAGCGGGAGGGGAAAATGAGGTCAAGAATGCTAACAGGTATGTTTCGTCGATATAATCTAGCTGTACACAAATTCATAACGTGCTGGTATGCTAAATTCTTCTGTGTAACCAAACTAGTTATTAAACTACTGAATGTTGGGGGGGGGTGAGTTAAGCCACCCAGCACTTTGACTAAATCAGGTTTACTTAGGCAATGTTAACACTTAATATCAGTTCTGACCAACGCTCGGGACGGGAGCTAAGTTTTTAATTATAAGGTTTCCAAACACCCAAACTCACTGAAGCATGGATTTCTGCAACTTATCTTGTCCGTTGTGACATCTTAACACTGACATTGTTTGTATTGACTGGTGATTGTAAATACAATCAGCTCTAACACACCCGAGGTAGCCACATTGTGATCACATCGCTAGTTTATCACACTATGCTCACTTAACGCGTTTACTCTTCCAGTGGTGACTCCTCTAGCACGCCTTTCTCACCTGTCGTCATGCTGTGGATTGGCAGTTTAAGGAGGAACTTCTCTGCCTGCGCATTCTAACTCACTCTTAAATGCAATCCCAGCATGCAACAGGGAGGCAGCTAGAGGCGCGTCCACATGGACATAGTACCTCTTTATGGTCGTCTGTTATCAACACCATCCATGATCCTAGCCCTTGAGTCCCCAGTACTATTAGAGATAGCAAGTTTCTGCTCAAATTAAAACTGTCCGCAAGAGATCTTCGTGCCAGCCTTTGTGGATGCTCATTACTTACGGGCATGGCTGGTGTAGTGGCCTGACTTCATTTGACGTTCAACGGCGCTGTCCCAAGGTTCTGACATCCCCTACCTGTCAAAAACCGGTTCAGCACCTTGGACGCTTCTTAAAAGTTTTTGGGATCTCTCCAGACCTCGCTTCCCTTCCCCCTCAGAGTCAACTGCCCCCCTTACAGTTCCTCTGGCCCTTCCCTTTTCTTTTCCAGAGCGCTGCTTAGTAGCCATTCCATCTGCCTTGTTGCTATTATTCTTCCTGCGTGTGCGCTCTTTCCGCACAGTTGTCTGCCTGTCTCTTCAGCAGCTCCAGATATCGGGCCGTTTCCCGCATGTCCTGTCTTGCCCCCCACCGTAGCTTCGCCTCTGCCGCCCATGCTGCCACCTTTTTTCTTTCGGTTCGTCTTCCCCGGTGTTACCCTCCTCTCTCTCCCCCCCTGCTTTACCGGGACTCCCCGGTCTCTCTTGCCTCTTCCCTCCCCTTTTGCCCTTTCCGGCCCCTGGACTTCTGTGCGTGTGGCACCGGCGCCACTCATTCACTGCCGCCTGCTTCCCTGGCCCCCTTCTCCTGCCACTTTGTGGTGCCGGACGGCCCCTCGCAGCCCTCCGGTTTTGTTAGTGTCATGTTAGACAACTGATTCCCCCTCTCCCGTTTGGCCTTCCGCCTTCTCTTCCCGGCTGCATGGTGAGCCCGCCTAGGTGTGCCACCTCCCCCTTCGGCCCCCCGGCATGCCGTGGCGCCCGACCCCCCGGCCTGTGGCCTTGATGCCTTTGTAACCCCCCACCGTTTTCTGGTTCGTCTTTTGGGCTTGTGCCGCATAGCTGGCCCTGTCCCTGGGGCTGGCCGGCCCTATCTCCTTTTTATCCTCTCCTTTATTATCCTCCCCTCCTCTTCTAACCCTCTTTCACTGGGTCCTTTGGCCCCCTTTCCTCCCGCACTTTTTCCTTTATATGTACGAACACCCCGGCCCTGTCCCCCCCCTCTGTTTCTCTTCCTTTACGGCTCCGATTTTGGCTTTGGGGTCGCTCCTTTTTCCACCCTGCTGGCGTTCTACATCCTTTGTCCGCCGGTGTTTTTGGGTCTGCGGCCTCGGTTTCCTCGGGGGGCCCCCCACTCCCCGTTTCTTTTCTCTGCGTTTTCGCCCCCCCCCCCCCTCCCCGATCTGTTGCGAACCCTGCCGACGCAAATGGATGCGATGTGCTTATTAGCTACCCTTTCACAAGTGAGTAACTGCCTTGGGCGGTTCCCCTCGAGTTTTTCCATTTCTTGGTGTTGCATCTTCCCCCAAAAGCCTTGTGCCACGCCCCAGTGTAGCCACCCCAGCCCGTGCTCGCCTGGAACTGGGCCCCGTGTCGGCTTCTCGCGGGCCGTCCTCACCTTACCTTTCCCCCTCTCGCGTCGACCGTCCCGCCCCTCCCGTTATCCGCACCCACTCTGGTTGACACGTAATGCCTTCCCGTGCCTCCCTACTATGTCCTGTTTCTATGCGGGAGTGGGAGGCTCCCGAAACACCCATGGTCCCTAACGCCTACTCTTAACCTCCCAATTGACGACTGACTTTTGGGGGCTAGGCTTTTCACGGCCCGTGTGCTCCCGCCATCATGCACTACCTTTTCCCTATCCCGCCCCTGGTCGTACACTTCCCGTATGTGCTCCACGGTTCTGGACAGGCCTTTCCCTTGTTCACTCTTTCCATGGAACCTGTGGTCTGTGCCTTCACGTACTTGTTCTGGCAACATGTGCTTTCTTCGGAGGGCCTCCGCGGTGGTTGCCCGTTCTTTATTGACGTGGCCCCCTACTTAACAGGCCTTGCCCTCTATGGCGCTGGACTTCTAGCACCTCCATGAGTGCTGTGTGGGCGTCCTTTTCTTTGGGCATCTTGCTAGCCTGAACACGCCACTTCCCAACTTCATTGGCATGACTGATAACCACTGCCTTGTTGTCGACAAGAATGATTCTCTTAGGGTCTAGCATCGGCTAAGACCAGCTGTCGATTGAAACGGTAAGCACCCTACTCTGGATCACTTCCACAATCCTCTTTTTTTTGGGGGCGGCGCGGACAATTCCAACCGCTATTTGTGGGCCCACCACCCTCCGTTCCTTATCCGTGACTTACCAATGGTTTTGTTGTTGAGGCGGCAACGTCTCCAGTTGGGTTTGATTAAAGCTTCCCTTGAACAAGCTCTACAACCCCTGGAGTTGTTTTGGCTGGAAGGGGGTTTCTTTAGGGGATGGATATCCTGTCATGTGGAAGGTTGTGGGACTTCGCTATTGGCCGTTCCATGCTCCGTTCGAGCCTCGTCAGAGGGTGGTCGCTTACCGTAATCAGGTCGGAGGCGCAAGCGGACTAATGCTACAACTCACTTTGAACCATGACCACTGGGGTCTCCCCTCAACTACCAATCTTCAAGTCACTAACGGGTTCTTTGTCGCTTCCTGCAGGTACGATAAGTCCCCTAAGCTCCTCTTCATATAAGTATGGCGTATAGAACGCATTCAGGTAATGTGGGCCTTCCTCACTCCCAATATTACGCATTTTGTTATTGCAATCACGAAGACTGTCCTTGAGTATTCAAGGCAGCAAATTTCTTAAACATCCAGACCACATTCTACCCAGTCGCTTTCTCGTTATTTACAGTGTTCCTTACAGTAATGTTCTATGTCAAAATTGAGTGGCTGCCAGTGATGGACCTCCCTTACGTTTCACACGTCGAGTATCTAAGCCCTACGAGAATCCTGGTCTTTCAGCCCTCCTGCATTCACACCCCCCTCCGCGGCCGTTGCTTCCCTCATTGGTTACGCGGCTATTCTGCGTCCCGTCGCCCCTTCTTTGCGCCAGTGCTATTCTTAACCGTTTGCGTGTTGATCTGGCCCTGGCGACCGATTTTGAAGCCTGTTGACCATGCGCACTCCTCCCCCTCTTTGGCCTAGCGGCTGCCCACGCCTCCCTTCTGAAGACATTGCAAGTGCACTCCTCACCCCTGTCGGCTTTTCGGTCCAGCACCCGTCTGGACACCGCTTACGGAACACACCCCTCCCCGCCTTGCTTTGGTTTTTTACGTTCTCCGGTCCGGTGGCCGGGGCCGTTTGTTCCATACCCCATGGACGCGTGTCCTGCACCCCCCTGTTCTTTCTACCCCAACGGGCCCACACAGCCTGGTATCCGCATACCTCCTTATCTATCGCCCCCTTCTCCCTGACTGTCCGTCCTCGAACGCTTAAAAGTGGGTCTTCAGGTGTCCTGTCCGGAACAGACTGTTCATGTTCCGCGCATCTCTGTTTTTTTGTTGGTTTTTCCAATTTACTGTGTCTAACTGGGGAGGCTGGCGAGCTTTGCTGGTGTGGTGGTGGGGCCCCCACCACATGGGTGCCCCCACAGCGCCCCGCGCCTTCGCACTTCTCCCCTGCTCCCCCCTGCCTCTTTTCGTATTTCGCACAAACCCCATGGTGTTCTTTGTCGTTCTTCATAGCGACTCCCCCTTAATGCGACGTTGGCGGGCTATCACGCACTTCCTGTCCGCTCATGATCTCCCGACCGTCTATTGCCATTTTTTCGTTCATTCTGGTCCTCATGACCAAGGTGGATCCTTTGATAAGCACCTCACCCTACCTCTCCACACCACACTCTATGTATACCACTTCTCTTACGTTTCTTCCTTTTCCCCTACTCCCCGCCTAGGTTTTTACACCTTGTGTTCCGCAAAATTTCTGAAGAACACCCACACACATCCCTCCTACCTTTTGCTCCAATGTGCTGCACGGCTTGTATCTCCTTACGTGAACACAGAATGTCACGCCTCACCGCCCTCCTCAAGCCGACACTCCAATTCTGCCAGTCAATCTCGCGGATGCGCAATCCCCTCATAGCCTTAAACCCTTCTGGTCCATGCTTTCCAGTCCTGTTCACCACCGAGCTGGACCTTCTTCTATTTCTTACAAGTTTGTTCCTTGAGGTCCCAGAGTACAGTCGGCCTTCTTCAGGACTTTTTTATCCCCACGGCACCATCAACGCATCCACGGTTGAACCCCCTGTTCCAACCACAACGCCCACCAACTTCTCACACTATACACACCTTGATGTTTCCCACTTTTTTATTCAAGGGACACCATTTTTGCTCTCTGCCTATTATTTACTCGGGCACTTGAGTGTCTACCTTCAGGCTTTTGTTCTACCGTCGGGCCCTCTCTATAACGCGGATTTTTTATCCACGGATTGAAGCATACCCGGTTTGAAATGTTCAACAAAAGGTATAAATTTACTTATGTCCATTCTTTGATAAGGGACACCATTTGCTAGCTCACTTATATTAATGGACTTGAGCCCTACCTTCCCCTGGATATGAACCACTCACTCCGCGCGAGATTTGGACTACCACACCAGGCGTATCAACAAGTGGCGCACTTACATCGGCCGGCTCTTACGACCAAACCCCCGCCATACCAACAAACCGGACCGCTACTTCACAACCTCTCTTCTCTACATCCCCATCATCACCTCTTCTCACTACTCACATTTTAAACGAAAGAACAGACCCCGAACATGCTCTCTGCCCTGCTGTTTCCCGCAAACCACCCCGCATGTACCCGCGCTGCTCCCCCCGTTTTATAACGACCAAATCCCCTCCACTTTTACAGTTTGTGCTTCACCAGCGACGGCGCGGTGGGGTCTTCTACTACACGTTTTCTTTGCACTCAAGGGGGTTCTGGATATCTGTATAACTCTCTGGCTCCCTCCCGCGTCTTGTCTGGGTCTTTCCAATAATCCCTCAAAATTCATTGATACTACTTAGCAGCAGTTTGGCATCCTCTATGGGCCGCACACGTAGCAGGTTTTGGGACCGGCCGCTCTCCGAATTTTCCTTTTCTTTTGTCCATGGATATCTGCGTGTCAACTTGGGGGTTAAACATGTTTCCACTAGATCCAACTGATGAGATCCAACTAATCCTGCAGCATCTTTTACAGCTGCATACCTCCGCGTACCGCTCCCTTAACCAAAATCTCTCATTTACCACCTGCCCTTGAGCGATACCAATCACCCGGTTGGACGGGGTTACCATGCTCTCCAGCTAAACATGCCCCATGGACCTCTTCGACACTACAGTCTCGCCTTTGGTTCCACTGTAACCTGTCATCGCCACATCCCGTACCCCTGGCTCTTGTGCTTGTGTTTGGCACAGTTCTCTGGCTCGCGAGTTATAAATCTTCCGCACTGCCATCCCAGGATCTTCGGCTGGCACCCTGAGCCGGTACTCGGAATCTAGCACTATCACTGTGTACTGTGAAACAGCTCCTTGGATACCATTTTGTTTTCCTGTCAGTGATCATGCACCATCGAATCTTCCTTTTCCTCTGTCTGCTTCCTTGAGAAGTAACAGCAACACTGTCCGTACCCCTGGATGGACTCCCCGTCTGATCTCCGCAGCCCCTGCGCTCCTCTGGCGCTCTGAGCCTGAACGTGCGCCCCCCCCCCCACTTTGCCGTCTCCCGTCGGGTTGCCATTTTTGTCTGGCCCCACCCCCCCCCCGGTGCCCCGGGTCGATGCAGGGCTACACCATTGTCAGCCCTTGGGCGTTGCGCCGTCCACCTGGACCTTTCTCCTTCCTCACCCGTTAGGTTCAAATATGCTCGTGCTATGATGCCAGGAAATGGTCAAGACGCCCGCCCTGCAGGACCCCTTATCCCCACCTGCCCGCTCCAGCGTTGTTCTTCTTCTTCTTCTTCATTCTTGCCGGCACGCAGATGGCCCCCGCCCCCGGAGGCGCGGCGCAGCGGTCTTTGTGTTGCCCCCTCCCCCCCCCCCGCTGGGATGTGTCCGTGCCTGCGCCTACGCCTAGCCCGCTTTTTCCACCCCGCTCACGACGCTCACCGGGCGTTCCCTTTCTTTTCCTGGGGCTGCTTGGCGCCTCCTCGCTCCCCTCGCTCGGGGGCCCCGCCGGCCACCACATCGGTTTTTTTTTTAGCCGTGTTGTCCCGGTCCTGAAGTTGATCACAGTAAGTTGTCGAACCCGGCACTTGCCTTCACGTGTTGCCTTTGCCTCTCATCCTGCACCTTATATACTCTGCTCGTCTTCCTTTCTCCTCTGCCCCCTTAGAGCTTGGCCTCTGGCCCTTCTCTCTCACCATAACCCATTTACATCCTTCACTGTCTCACTTGCCCACCGTTCTCCGTGTCTCGGGCGGTTTGTATACGGCCCTAGTCACCCACCGCACGCATCGGACCCCCTATCATGTGTATTAGTGATGCGGACTATCCTGTTTCTTCCGGCGTTCCTGGTGTCGGCGGGCGCCCGCGATATCTGTTTTGAATATTAGGCCCCTCCCCGTCCCCCATTTATACAATCCGCTGACACATACTTGGTGTTGTACCACTATTTCTGGTATGAATGCAACCATGTACACACCTGTGCTTCTTCGCCGGACTAACAATCGATCTCCCTTGAAACCACACGTCCACGAGATGGCCGTTTGTGACGTTGCACAACGCGACGCCCGAGCATCCGCGTGCGGTCATCTGCTGTGGGATCGTTAACGGATTGGGCACGGTGCTCCAGGGCTTAGTCTGCTCCGGAGTGGATAATGTCCCCACACTTCCCAATTTGGCCCACGCCCGGCCTGAATCACCTCCTCCGCCTCTCGCCGTCGACTCGGATCCCGCACGAGGGAGCCGCCACGAGGGGCTGGATCTTTGGAAACGGTATGACTGCACTTTACGCGAATTCATTTTGGGCCATCGGCCGCATCTTCCATGTGTCGCTGTTTTTGCTTCTACCGCTCCCCTGTTTACAAACTAGCAAATGTGGGTCTTCGGACTTTATGGTTTTTTTTCATTTATGTACCTTATTCTTTTTTTTTTTTTTTTTTTTGTTTTTGTCTTGCCTTTCTCCTCCAGCATACGCCACTACAACTCCCCCCTCTGGTTAACAAAGGAATATCAACCAATCCAACACCATTTCCTTTAAAAAACAAGATATATTGGTTTCACCAAAAACTGTGTTCCGCCTATATTTACTTCCACTAATCATCCCCCTTTGGCAAATAACCCTTGAACCCCCACTACGGGCTACGTCCTCCCTCTCCCAAGCAGAAGAGACAGTCACTCTGTTTCAGAACCTTTCACTCAACCACAACAACCCACAAAATAACAAATCTGCAAATGTCCGCAACGACAACAACCAAACCTACCTAACCCGCCGTTCCAGGTAGCTCCATTTGCCTAAGTAGACAAACTGTTTTTCAACCCTATTGACAAGTCACTTGAGACCTTCTTTGATAATCTTAGCCCGGATGCCCTTCCCTTCCCTAGTTCATTTCTTTATGATTATATGATGGGCCTCAAACTCTCTGCCATCTTTTGCTCCTGCTGCAGCAGGTCTTTACTTCTTTCTCTTGTTTGCATTCCCAAGTCCATCGGCGATGATCCTGTTGTTGTTGTTCGGTTGTTGTTGCCCTGCCTTCGTGGTTCCCAAAAAACAATTCTGCGTGCCCTCTACTGCTTATCCTGGAGTTCCTGGGGTGCACTGGATGGATTACACGGTCCCGTGGCTTTCTGGCCGAGTGCGATTAAACTTGTCTCCGAGTTGTCGTCCTCCACGCAACCACCCCCTTGGTCCTCGTCTCCGCCCATTTCAAAATGGCCCTAGTTCCGTACCTCTTTTGTTGCGTTACCTAGGCATTACAAAGTCACCTAAGACTCTTTGCTTGGGCGTCCTTTACCCCAGGTTTGCCCATGACAATGGTAAGGCCCCGCATTGCCTGTTGTTGAACAGGTGGCTGGCACACTTCCCTACACCCCCCCCCCTTATCACCTGAACGTTTCAGTAGTGATCCCCCTGTGTTTTTTCCTCCTTTCTCCCGTGTCTCTTGACTTTACGACTTCAACCGCCACTTTTCTCGCACCCCTCCGGTTTGACACGCCTACCCCAGCCCCACCTCCCCACCTACGCGCCGCTCTCGGTTTTTGTGGCTTCACTGCCTCATGCTACTCGCTGTAGCCCCATACCCCCCCCCTCCCCTCCCCCCTCCCACCCCCCCTCCCCCCCCCCCCCCCCCCCGCCTTGGCTTTGTTCGGTGGTGTGCCTGTCTTTTTGTGGCCCTGCTTCCGGGGCCTGCCCCCCCTTGGGGACCGAGCCCCTTTGGCTTGTACACAGGTTCTCCCACTGATTGGGTTTCTCACACTGAGGTTATTGGCGCTCGATCAGGGGGCACTGCCGGGATCGTACGATGCAATTGACGTTCTCCCTGCCTGTTGTTCTCACCCCCCCTCGGTCTGTCCCTCTCGGTTGCCTTCCCACTCGAGGTGGCATCCAAACTCCAAGGCCCGTCTCGTGATGGATTCAGCCACAAGCGGCGGTGAGTTGCACAACTTGTCTTACCCACCAGTTTCCCCGCGGCTTCACCCATTTCGACTCTGGGCCCCTTGCAATGCTCAGTGGGCCTCTGGCCGGCTCTGTACCCCTTTGCCTTGGAGTGACCCGGCTGCTGTTCCCCTTTCCGTGACTCCCTTTCACCTTTTTCTCCCTTCTATTTTATCCCTGGCAGCCAAATCTCACCGGGCTCTCCGTGTCCAGCTCACCCCATCCATTTCTCCCATTACCTCTTTCCTTTGTCCTTCTTCCTCTCTTTCCTCTCCTTCTTCCATTGTCACGTTGCCTTCCTTCGGTTGCATTCCCACTGGAGTATCTGGTTTCACTCACTTTCCGGGTCTGCGCTCATGTAGGCATCTGGGCCTGTCCGTGTTGAGGATCCGGAGCTTTCTGCCCGGAGCTCTGGTGCCTCAGCATAACTATAACTTCAATTATTCTTCTTCCTCATTATTTTTCAAACTACTTCTCACTACTCTTCACGTTATTTTTTTTTACCCTCAATAAACCTCTTTTTTGTATTTAACCTTCTTATTTCTTTCTTCTTAGTTCGGATGTTGGAGGTTGTGTGGGGTTTGCGTCGCCTGCTCTGGTACTTCTGTGGCGTCCATCTTACCTACCGCACTCGTTTCTAGCTTCCCTCTGTCATCTGGCTCTACCCCATCCTCGCTTCTAAGTGATATAGCGGGCAGCCTCCTATCTCTCACTCTGCTCTCTGCGGTTATTTCACACATGTATTTCAGCCAACCCGCCGCCAAAACCTATGTTCCCTTGGCTTCTTATTTGCGTGAATCCTTTCCTCCTTCTCCTGGTGTTCCTCCCTACCGCCTCTCCCTTTTCCTTCGCCCACCATACGGTCGCCATGCAGTCGTCTGTCAGCAACTAGCCTACCATGGCCAAATTTGGGGGCCTATCTGCCACCCAAGCGTTTTTCGAAGTTTTCTACCCCTTCTTTTTTTTGCCCATACTTCTCTTGTATATACCACCCTTTCCCCCTTGCGCCTGTCTTGCACATTCCCTGCTGCCCCTTCTTTCCGGGGGGTATCGGCAGCCATGGGGCACCACCTTGCCCGCAGGCATCAGGGGCACTACACGGGGGGGTTTTGCGGCTGGTGTTACCGGCCTCCAGGCCCAGTTGTGTTATTCCCCACGCCATATTACCACATGTGCCTTCTGTCTGTCGTGCTTTCCATGGCTGTCCCTTCACTCTTCTGTTCTAGGCATCATGCGGCGCCCTGTCCTGGACTTCCGTCGCTGCCCTCCCGCATGTGTCTGGAGGCCGCCCTTTGCCACGGCACCATGTATGACCCTACCTTTCCGTTTCACCACACATGAATCCGTACGTCCACTTTTTTGCCGTTTGTGGTATTGGGCTGGATCCCCGGTTGCTCTACGTCCTGTATTCCCTTCGTTTTCGCGCCAGACGTTGATGCTTTACTTTGCTTGTTTTCCTGTTGCCCCCCTTGCTGTCCTTTCTCTCTTTCTCTCCTACCTCGTTCACCTCCCCTTTCCCCAGAGGCAAGGTTTGCTCCCGCCTACTTTCCTGCTTGCAATTGTCCCGGTTTAGTTGCACCTTGGGCCTGGCGTCTTTACGATGTTATTCTACTAGGGTTGTTTTCTTTTCTACTGACCTCTTTCCAGTGGGCCTTAGAAGGGCCTCCGCCTGCCTATCGTGGCCCCCTTTTCGGACTTCACAATCCGCTAGGCACTCTGGGCGGCCCGCGTTTCTTGACACTCCCCCTTGGTCACTACGACCCCCGGTGTTCCGGGCACTCAGTCCTTATCTTGCCTTAGAGACGACTTAGGCTACCTCCTGTGTAACACCCCTACCCCTCCTTCGCCCGTCTAGTGATATGGTCTTGCCTCTCTCAGCCCTTGCCCTCCACCCAGCTTCGCTCCCGCACTCTTGCAGGTGATCCCACCGTGCGCCGCAGAGCAATCTCCATGCTTGTCCCGCCTACCTTCCCTTGCTCTGTCTCGATCGGGCCGCAGCCGGGCTAAACTGGCCAGATCCGGTTTGTCAACTTCGCTGGTTCCTGTTTGATCTCGTGTCAGTTAGTTGGGTCTCCTCCGCGTCGACCACGCCGTGCTACTATGCCTCGCAGTACTTAAACTTGATTGCCCGCCGCCGTACGGTACATTTTGTAGACTTGCTCTCCCTTGTACACCCTTTACTGTTTCTCTTCCCTCTTCAGCCCTTAGAACACGATTGCTGAAACGGTGCCTAACATGTCCCACCAACCCCCGTTCATCAACCCATGCCCTGCATACTTCGTCTCTAGCCCTCCGGCTTTCTGACGCTCTTTTTGCCGTTCTGAATTCGCTTGCCTTTGGCAGCCACTCAAAAGATTGTGTTCGGTCATTGTTCACCACTCCTGAGAAACCTGTCCCCTTCCGAGCCCGGAACTTTGCCCCCCTCTTCCCGTTTCTGGTGGCTGATGCTTCTTATTTTTGTGCCCCTTCTCCCATCCTACTACAGTGGGCCTGGTTTGGTGCTGACATCCCCGTCTTGTCTGCGTGGTCGACCCTCCGTCTTTGTGCGCACCTGTCCCCACCCCTATTCCGATTTTTGTCTCTCTGGACCCCCCAAACTCCGTCGATTTCATAATTGTCACAGTTCGCTCCTACTGACCTAGTTCAACCCATCCCCCCACTCTTGTTGCACACATGGGACCACGGAGCTCTGCCTACGGCGGCCGTGTCTCTCTTGCCGACGGCGTCCTACGGTGCTTGGGTTCGTGCTGCGCCCGTCTGTGCTCTGTCTTCCGTGCTGTCTGTGAACACTCTACGTCTGACGACCGCGCCAGCGAGCGACCGTTCATGACACGACCCTGGACGCTCTGTATGATATCATTGTATCGTCAACCGTTCGCCCGCTCCGACTTCAGCTCGTCCTACTCACACCCCCTATACACGCCCCTCTTTTGTCCACTTTTTCCCTTGTTCTCCGCTGATACATAATCTCATCCTTATGCTCCAACACACTCTGGCCCTTATTTCGCTACTCTCATTTGTTCCCTCAGTTTCTTTGCCCTTACTCTGTTCCTCAATCACTGTCGTCGCCATTATTGTGTATTTTTATAGTCATTGTTGTGGTGTTCCGTCCCCAACACAATCGTCTATGTTCTGATCTGGTGTGGCTATATCGCAACACAACGACCGCCAAGGCGTATTGTCTCCGTTCTTGTGAAACATGTGTAATCGGACCACCCGCCCGATCACGTATGTGCACTGCGCCTACACCCGACCCGGCGTAGAATGATGTGCTATTAGTAGGTCGTGTTTTGTCTTGTTGTGTTGTGTTCCAAACAACGCAAACACACATCAAAACGCCCATTACACTCACCAAAAACCTAACAAGAGAGCAACCACCCCAAAAGGCAAACACCAAGCTCCACAGCTAACCCAAAAGAATACCCCTCACTAATAACCATATACAAACCACAAACCACCAAAACACCATAGTCTCCCCACCCCGACACGAGGCTATCCTCTTAGCCATACTTTTAGAGTTATCTGACCTTACGCTGTCCCCCCACGTGGACATCGGCATTCCCGATGTGCATCCGCGAATATGGATTAACTCTGCGAGATCACTTCTCGGACGCATTCCTTGAACATACCTCTCTGCGGGTCCAACACCTCCACATCAATGATCACCTACACCATCACCATTCAGCCATAGTCCGTACTGGATGGTGGGCTCTCTAGTACAGCTGGTATCCCCTATCCATATAATACTGTCTATGCACCCCCTGTAGACACGTAGCTCCCTGCTATTGCTGCTGTAACTGACAACAGGAGGACCCCGGCTACATTTCCTCTATGTCTCCAAGAGCACCCCGGAAAATGACAACTCACTCAAAAAAGGCTCAAGGAATATAAAAGTTAAAATAACAGGCAAAGGGTTTTGTTTGGATTTCAAACAAGCTCTTGAATTGCAATGGTAAATCAGGAAGTGGTCTAGCTCTTCAGTGTACAAGTTTATCGGAGGGGGAGGGGAGGTTAGCATTTGGTTCGACTCATTTGCTGTGTTACCTCTTGGCATCTCGCTGCTTGAGCGAATCTCCTCACATTCTCCTCATGTAAAGCTGCTCTTGGTTGCCTGTGTTTTGAAGTGGGGGTGGACTATGTATCAACGCATTATTGACATTGTCCATCAGCTGGTACCAGGAACACAAAACACATAAAAAAAAAACCAACAACATGAATTTGATCCTGACCAAATTATCTTCCGGCTCTATGCTTCATGTTGAACACCCATGTAGATACGACACCATGCTATTCATAAGTATCCTGTTTTAATGGATTATTTATTTATTTATCAGATTTATATCCCTCCTTTCTCTAAAATGGGCTTCAGAGTCTTTTCCCTCCTAAACTTGAAGTGACGAGTACTAATTTCGTTTCATTCTCTTATGTTTATGACACAGTTCACCATCGGCTGATCTCTCATGGTGGCTGCTGAACATTACAAACACTATCTATGGTGAGTTTATTTGTGTGTATGTGTGCATTTATTATATTCTTCAGAGCTTGAAAAGTATTATAGCTCCCATATCCCTGCCAGGTGAGCACTGGCTGTGCTGGTTATGGAATTTTGGAGGATTGTCTAGGTCTAGCCAAAAAAGTACTGTTTTCAAACTCAGGTGCTAAACCAACTTTCCTTAGAAATTTGAGGACAGTTTAAGACATTAGGCTCACAGAAAGCTCCCGTTTAGACCGGATGGCCTCTGGGTAACTCCTAGGGCATATTGAATGTAGTTGCAGCTACCATCTTTATTTCTCCAAGTACAGTGTGTTGGAAGTTGCAGTTCTGGTGCAGCATGTAGGTAAACAACACACACAACCATTGCTTGTCTGTGGAGTTGGCCTGTGTTTTTGTTTTTACAAAATTATGGTGGAACTGGACTTTCCCACCCTTTGTATCTCGCACAAATAAAATATGGTGGCTGTACCCACCAATGCAAAAAGACAAGAGGGAAGGGCTCAGGCAGCAGGGTCATTGCAGCCCGTAGCAGCATTTAACCCACTATTTGCTGACTATACCACATGGTGGCACCCCCATGATGCTAATCAAGCAAGATCTCCCCTCATAATTCCTTAGTCGTTTCTCGATCCTTCCATATAGTTATTATTCTGCAAAACAGTTACGTTTCAGTTCTGGCATGAGCAGAACATGAAAGCTCATGGAGTCCCAAGCAAGATAAAAGAAGCAGTGGAGTAAACGGTAACAGTAGATTTTAAAAAAACCTCTTCTGAAAATGTACTGAACATAAAAGATTCACCTCATGGTGAACGTGTGAATAAGTCTCCACTCTGGAAGGTTTCCCAGTTAAACCTGTGAACATGAGAGAGAAATCTGTTCTGTCAGGTTAAAATAACTACTTTGAAACTCCAGATAATGACTCTAAATCTAGAATTTAAGAATACTTGTTTCCTCAGGGACTATGAACAAATAACTCACCTTCTCCACTCCTACCTATTCTGTAAATTTGACTCTGGATTACAATGCCAAAGTTCTGCAATCATTTTATAGCACAAGCTCCATATTTGCCAGATTTTCAACCCCTGAGCTTGGGGCCTACTGATCCCACAAAGCCAACTTTGTCCAATTTGATCCCACTTTGCCAAATTTTGCTAACATTTTGTGGCATTTGCAGCAGAAGATATCCAGCTCCTAAGTCGTTCCTCATAGGGCATTATGGTTTCCAGACCTTTCATCTGCAGTTCCAGCTTGTCAACATCCTTTCTAATCGTGGTGCCCAGGACTGGAGAGTTCCAGGTGATGCCTGACCAAAGAGAATATGGCACTATTACTGTCCTTGATGAGAAGAAATCCTTCTATGATGCAGTCTTAGAATTGATTTGCCTTTTTAGCTGCTGCATTCACATTGTTGACTCAAATTAACTTGTGATGGGCCACCTAAATACCTTTCACATATAGTCTTGTTAAGCCAGATGTCTCTCATCCTATATCTATGCATTCGTTTTTCTTGCCTAATGCAGAAGTACCTTACATTTCTCCGGTGAAGTTCATTTTGGCGTGGATAGAGCGCCCAAAGAGGTGCCTCCCTGGCACCTCTTCTTTGCTTGCAGGAGTGCCACAGCAAACAAATTGCCAGCACTGCTGCCAGAGCAAAATAATGTGCCCGGAGTGGCTCCTTTTTCTGGCACTGCTGCAACGCAGCAAAGCGCCAGAGATTAGGATGATGGTCGCAGCTGCGCTGACCCGTTTGGGAGCGGCACAGCTGAGGCGTCATTGTTTATGTGCCCCGTCTGGTGGGTACGCTGCAGCTGTGGTGCCCTCTCACATGCAAGGGTTGCTGGCTTCTGGGCGCTCTGAACCACCAGGCAACCCTTGCACATGATGAGGCGCTGCAAAGGCCCATCTGTTCGGGCCTTGTTAGTTTTGGCTCCACCTTCCTAATCTATTTTCAGTTTCTCTATTATTATTTTGCATTTTGATCCTCTCCTCTGGGGGGTATTAGCTCGTCATCCTAATTTGTTGTCATCTGAAAATTGATAAGATGCCCCCTATTCTTTCATCCAAGTATTGATAAAGATGCACTGGGCCCAGGAACTGGTCACTTTTTCCAGGATGAAGAGAAGCCATTGCTGCGCATCCTTTGGGTTCAGCCATTGAACCATTACAATCCACCTAACAGTTGGCAATTGTCTAGACCCAATTTTATTAGCTTGTTTGCAAGATATCATGGGGGCCTTGTCAAGGTCTTAGTGAAACAAAGATTGCTACATCCACCAGCAGCTCCCTTCATCTACCAAGCCTGGTACAGAGCATTCGTGCCATATGCGGGCTCGACATACAAGGAGTTGACATCACGTGACAGTGAGCCCCTGTTAAAATGATGGCATGCGCGCCTGTGGCTCACAATGGTGCAGCATGCAGGAGCGTGCCACCATTGAAACAATGGGACTTGAGACCTATGGTATTTCTTTATGGGGGGAGGGTCCGGAATGGACCTCCCACAGAAACCAAGGGCACACTGCAATTTTATACAAAACAACAGATCAGATTAGTCTGGCAATGACCTCTTTTTGAAAACCCACGTTGACGTTTTGTGATTATTTCATTCCCTTCTAAATGTTCACAGACTCTCTGTTTAATTATTGTTCTAGAATCTTTCTGGTATTGATGTCAGGACTAACTGGATGATAATTGTTGGGAATCCTCCCCCCGCCCTTTTTTTTTTTTGAAGATGGGGGAAAACATTTGCCCTCCTCAGTCGCGGGGATACTGTCTCAGTTCTCAAAAATTATTGCCAAAGGCTCCGATATAAATTTGCCAGTTCTTTTAGTACCCTTGGATGTAGTTCATCAGGTCCTGGAGACTTATATTCACTTAGATTAACCAGGTATTCTGTACTATTCTTACTTATTCTGTGAATTCCACCTATTTGTATCCTGCTCCAATTTCCCAGGTTGAGCACCTTTTCTTTTGTGAGAACACGAGGCAAAGAAAGATGTTGAGTAATTCTGCCTTTTCTTAGCAGTTGGCATTTTACCATCTTCTACTGAGTGGCCCTAAACATTTCCTTCTTTTCCTTTTGCTACAGACATACCCCAAAAATCCTTTTTGTTGTTCTTAATCTCTCTAGGAAGCGGGCTCATTCTGTGCTTTAGCTTTTTGACTTATCTCTACATATGCTAGCTATTTGTTGAATTCATCTTAGTGGTTTCCACCTTCTTCCATTGCTTATACACATCCCTTAAAAGCCTAGTTATACTACTAAAACCAAGTACTACCTAAGTAACTTTCACTGGGAAAACCCCTTCCCTCAAACCTGATGGAAGCATCATTCAGTTGGCTCAGTCTTCAGCAAACAGCCCTTCCTTCATCCATGCAGTTGATGCCTAGAAAAGTAGGGTGAAAAGTGAGTGAAATTGTGGCAAATAGTGTCAAAATCATGACTAAGTAGGTTTGTGAATATGAAACAGTTTTCATGCATTCATTTTTCATGATTGGTTTGCTCCATAGTCCACAAATAGCCTCTGGGAGTGTGGGGACATTTTTCCATTAGTATTACCCATGTCCTATTTCAGGGCCTGGAAAAATTCTTTTTTAAAAGCATCATGAAATGTTTTTTTTACTTCTAGTTTTTAAAAGGGCCTCTTTTCTGGAATATGATGCCTTGGAGGACTGATGGTGTCCTCTTCTTTGGTCGATATTTAAGCAAGGCTGAATGGCCATTGAGTGGGTGGTGGTGGGGGCGTGGGCGGGGGGGGGTGATTGTGTATTCCTGCATAGAGGGGGTTGGACCTTGGGGGTCTTTCCAAAATCTGTTGTGTTTATGAATCTATGTCTTCTGCGCTAAAAAATGTTCAAAAGTGCATAACATGGCAATGTCATGCACACCCCCTAGAGGACATTGTGGGAGAAAAATTGTGTGTGTGGTGTGTGTGTGTGTGTGAAAATTTTGACCCCAAATCCCCATTAGGTGGTGGGGGGTGTGTGTTACAGCATTATCAGTTAAGCCTTCAGGCCAAAATTAAAACCCAGAAGGGCCTTTTTAATAACAGGAAGTGAAATTAGTTTCCATGTTGACCTCTGGGGCCAGAAAAATGACCTAGCGAGGGGTGCATGCAGGCTTCATCTGACTTTCCCAGCCTTGCTTTTAGAGAACAATTTAGGTCCAGCTAAATGCTAAACACCTCATGTACATTTTTGCTTAACTGGTTAATTAACTCAGTATTAGTATGATTGAGTTCTGCTAGTTAGTGGGAATTCTAAAACTTTAAAATGAATTAATCTTTTAGCAAAAATCTTTTTGGTACAATCTCAGCATTGGGCTATCCAAGAGAAAGGAGAGTGCAAAGACTGTATCATTCTCTTTCCTAAAGACTAGGAATGGGCAAATGGTATTGGACTTGCAACTCCCAGCATTCCTCCGCACTGGTTTATGCTGGCATGGACATGATGGGAGTTGGCATTTAAGCAACACCTAGAGGTGCACATAGGGTTGACATAACCCCCCTGGGGGTGTGACGAACCCGATTTTTGGCCCTTGGCACGGTCACGGCACGGTTTGGCTCTTAGCCCGGGTTGAGCGGTTGGAGCCGCCACCAGCAACCTTGCTGTGGGCTGCTGCTGAGCCTTTTACGATGACTTGCTTGGCGCCAGGTGGCTAGAGCTAGGCTGAGCAAGGAGCCATGCCCTCAGGTGGTGGCACTGCGATGGGGGAGCAGGCCATCCCGCTGCAGGAGCTGTGAGGCTAGAGCGAGGCAGGGGTTCAGCTCACTCCTACCCACGGATCCGTGGACAGCGCATAGAAGAGAGAGGGGGCGTCGCTCTTTGGTCCCAGGGGCGGGCGAGGGAGAAAACCGAGCGTGACACGAGAAAGCCATGTTTATTTCCTCTTCCTTTTTCTCCAGCTATTTGCATTCTGCTGCTTCCTTTTGCTCTAACCTCCTCCTCCTTTGTTTCTTACATATTCCTCTCTTTTCTTCCCACTACATCTTTATTTTTATTTCCCTTTTTTTTTCTTCCCCTACATTACTTTTTTTCCCGACTGGCGACTGATGTGCTGTTGGGTGCTGTTGTGTGCCAAACCCTTTATGAAATGGCCATAGCAGCCTCCCTTCGCTAGCCCCTCTTTCTTAAACCCTATTAATCCTTCTATCTAACATCTATCTATTACACCCCCCTAAGCCCCCCCTCTTCTTCTCAAGGATCCAGGGGCTCTCAGGGGCTTGCCCCCATGCAAAAAGAAAAAGGCTGACCACAAATCCCCCTTATAGTAAGTGAGAGATACACTGTACCTGGGGGAAAGAGGGGGGTTGCAGGGAGCAAGGAGAAGGGAGGAAGGGGGCAATTGCTAAGAAGGCTGGAATGGAACATAGTTTGCGGCTCAAGGGTGCCTGTCTACCTTGGCTCAAATGCTGAGGATGCCTGGACGTGTGCTGCTGTGTGTGTTTGGAATTGGGGGGGGGTGGCCAGAAAGGGAAGTACATTTCTGCCATCTGTCGGAGGAATAAGCCAAATGTCCTCCATTTGAGCATGCCTAAGAAACATGAGTTATATCAATACTTTTTAAATATTTTTTTTTTTTGCGTGTCTCCATTAAAAAATATGTCCTACATTTGGGCGTAATTTTGTCCTACGTTGTCCTACATTCCCCCCCCCCCCCATTTTCCCGGTTTGGAGGTGACAGTTATGGCAAACCCTAGCTGCACATCACCCTTTCTTGATACAGATTCATGGAGAAAGGGGGATGCAATGTCATGATGTTAACCTGTCAGGTCATAATAGCCAGAGTCCTATATGTATGTTGTTTCTTGCAGGTGAACCTGTATATGCATGGAATATTGTGAGCAGTCCTGGTGCAACTGATGGGATAATCTTTTTTGATGGATGAAATATTTTTTTAGTTACCACAATAATTTTGTGTGCTGAGCGGGTAAGTCTATATTAGCAGTTCATAAAATTTTGAATTATATTCACTATCAGTTTAATGGCTGTGTCGTAGAGATCACTGAATTTGATTTATAAACGATTTGTGCTGGTTGTTTATCGTACTCTGTATACTCCCTCTTTATTGGTTTGTTTCATTGTTGACAACAATTGCCTCTCATTATTAAATGGTGAAGTGAAGTGAAACTGCCACGGGTATTAAAGGATCTAAAATGGGATGGAAGGCAAAATAAATGATATAAGAAGTCTCCATTGTTATGGGAGCCATAAAGGGTAGATGAAGTTTTATCTTATATGATGCGCTGGATCTCACTCACACCTTTATAACTGAACTCCTCTGCTTCAATGCTTAGGATGTGCACGTCACAAAAATGAACCACATGCTGAAGCTATGCATTCGGAAAGAATATGGCTTCAATCCCATCCTGTTAATTCACATAAGGGACTCTTTTGATGGAAGGCATGAATAAATATCAAACTTCGCCTGAGTTTGAGATAAAAGTAGCCTTGCCTTGCTTTATGAAGCCTTGGGTGATGTCACTTGGTCAGAATGTGGACCCTTGGCTCTAGGCTCTAGATAACTTCCAGGTTTTCCCAATTGGCCTTTAACCAAGTATGGCTGGTGGACATCTTGCTGATGAGGGTTTTCCTCCAGAGCTTTATGGATCTATGCAAGTCCTGGGCCTCACACCAGGACTGGGGAGCGTAGTGTGTTGATTTTGGGGTTATCTTTATCTTACTCTGGATGGATTAGGATATATTTCTTAATCTTACTCCCATTCTTACTCCTGTAAAAACATCTTATCCTTTACTCCTTAATCCACTCCTCAACCTGGGTAAAAGCCCTGGTTGCTTTGCAAGGATGGTATGTGTGTGTATGTGTCTCTCTTTGCATCCCAGTCCCTTCCCAACGCAAATATAATATTTTTTTTTGGAGGGGGGGGTGGTTGCATGTACAATGTATAACAGAAATAATAATGGAAGATAAAAAGTAACTAGCTTTTTACTTTATCTATTGAAAACTAATAAAGAAATTAAAAGAAATAACCGGAATAAGGAGTAACAATCTACTTTGTTACTCCTTATTCTACTCCTATCCCCAGCCATGCTACAACATGTTCGGCACCTTAGATAGCTTTTATATCATTTTTTACAATTGTATTTCTCTACTAAAACCCAGAACAGTTCCACCCATAGCAACATGAAATCACTATTTACCACTGGGCAGTGAATGTGTAATATCTTTTTAAACAACACCACATCCATAATACTACTGCATTTTTAAAATATATTCTTGTTGTTTACACGTTAATATGGCAGTAACATTTATGCTCAAACATGTTTCTATTTCATTTACTAATGGAATGTGTGTGTGTGTGTGCTTATTCCCGCAATATATGCAGTTTTAAAAGTGTTCTTAAACTTAACCCTAAGCATAAATATTCATACTCTTCTTAATTAAAGTGGGCTTTTTGTTTTTGTCATAGTATGCTCATGTTCTTTGACTCATATTTCTTTGTTGGTAGGGCTTGATGGGAGGCTGAGTCCTCCACCTTGACACCCTGACTATACAAGCACTTGTTTTTAACTTGTTTCCCTTTTGATTATCATTTGTTGCAACTGAATTGTCTAATATCCATCTGAGCAAAGGACACGATCCTTAACCACCTGGTGATTAACTGTTTGTGCTACTCATGTGGTTCTGGTATTGTTTTTCGCAAGACGCTACCCGTTTTCATCAATATTTCTTGTGAGAGTTCAATACTGTACAGGTGGCTTTTCAAAAACGGCTGCTGCTAAGGGTAATAAACCGAGGATGGTTTTCCATAAAGAGATGCGCCTGCTTGCCCCACCACTAAAATCTTCTGTCACACAGTCTGCCCTTTGAGAGATGATGTGCTGACCTCCCACACTATCTTCTCCTTCTTTTCATTAAAAACAAAACAAAAGCAAAACCTTTTACTTGGCTCTACATTTTGATTTTGAAATACTTCTGAAATTTTAAAAATATATATGTTGCAAACTTTCAAAATCAGATCCCCACACAGCACTTTTGTATTTTAAAACAATACTTTGATTCTATACTACTATCGGTCTATTTGTAAAAAGTTCTTGCTATTTATAAATGAGCAGTTTTGAAAGCAAACTCAAGTTTTCCATTTTGTCATCTTTAATGAAATATTTGCTTTCAGCTTTGATTGCCATTCTCTAACTTTCCTATATCTATAGCATGCTTTCTTTGCATTTGTGTAGAAATTTAGCCCAAGGGTTTTGAATGTGTTTATCTTTACTATCCTGGAACTCTTCCTTGGTGTCATCTCTTCAAGTTTTGGATGTGAAGCAAAATGCCACAAGGTGATGAAGAGGTAAGTAACTCAATGGATAAGGAAGTGATGGGTAGGTAATCCACCACAACATGGAAGGGAAAATGTAGAAGGTGTTTCCTTTGGTTCATTTTCATTGCTAGTGGGGGAGAAGGAGGAGCTGTAAGAAGTAGGCAAAAGAAAGAGCCAAGAAAGAAGAAAATGTAGGCAATGGAAGTATTTAGAAGGTTGTGCAGCATAATGTCAACAGTGGCGTCCAGTTACACATTATAATATATTTTTCAGGCAACACAATTCATGCCAGATGGATCATAACACACCAAGGAGAACTCCTACCAGCAGATCCTCCTCCATCTTATGAGCATATGCCAACACAGGCTTTGACAACACCAAGCTATTCAGGCCAGGCTGAATAGAAAACTCAAGAAGAAACTTTAAAAGATAAAACCACAAGCAAAATCTATCCTCAGTTTTAAGGCAGAGTGTGTCGCTCCATGAATATTACAATGTGTTTTTTGTGAATAAGACCAAGAAAAGATTCTTGTCCCTTTGAAACAACAGTGTGTCTTGCATAATGCGCTATCTTCCCCCTTTAGACAACAACTCAGGTTCATCTTCAAATATCTCTGGCACTGTCCTGCCCATTCTGTCTACATGGATAACGATAATCTCTCCCAATTCTGACCTTTATTTTTTCCTTCTTTCACCCTTGTCCTCCCAATGCCATTGCTGCTTTTTTTGCCTGTGTGCTGGGCATGCCACTATCCAAAGGTCTGTACTTGAAGGCTGGAACCTACAAGAAGAATGGCGCATCAACATGTTGGTTTTGTTCTATTGTATGGAGCTTTGTGTAGTTCTAGTTTCGTACCTGTGGCTTTTGTGCTTCTCTTAGTTACAATGAATCAGCTGGATATTAAGGGCAAGGGTAAGTAGGGCCTGAGAGATGAGTAAGTGTTCTGCTTCAGAAACCCTTTGGTGTAGCTAAGCTTTAGTGGTTGTAACTGATAGGAGGATTTTTCATGCTATAAACCACTTTTCTCACATATACAGGTTTGAAGAGAAGTTTATTGCATACAACATTGTCATCTACTGCACTGGTCTCAAGCTTCAGTCCTTCAGATGTTTTGACTTCACCTCCCAGAATCCTGCCCATTAGCGTTGGTTGGGTTCTGGGAGGATGATGTCTAAACATCTAAAGACAAATGGTGGAAACCACTGTACTACTGACATCATTGGGTGATCGTTGCTCCTGCCAAGTTTGAGATTCTCTTTAAGATTTAGGTCTAGTGCAGGTTATTATGAGCTTCCATCCCAGGAAAGGTGGGGTAAATGCAATAAATAAATAAACAAATATTTTTTTGGGTCTCTTTATTCTGCTCCCCTCATCACTATTCTAATCTTAATAAGCTTCTTAGTTGAAATCTGGGATTTGACTGAATTTTTGGACAAGCTAAGGACTTTCCAGATGAGAGAGGAGGACATTATTTCATAATGCATAGTCAACCAAGAGGAAGTAAAGGGAAAACTGGTTCAATTTGCTCATCAATGGGAGTGTTATTGTAGTTGTCTCCCATCTGGGCTGGATATTGTCTGCAACTCTTGCAGTGCCTCTCACTAAGGAATTATGGTAAACAAAAATGGTGGCAAAAATTCAATGGATATATCCATGGCTATAAATGTCTTGAAAAACTTGGATGGCTGTGATCTTGACTCTTTTCTGCCCCAGGAGCAATTGTGAATGATGTTCCACTTAGACTGTTCTGCTGAATTGATCTTTACAGTTTTTCCATCCCTTTCCTGCTTCTAGCACTCACACTCATTGCTGAGGACATGTACTCCAGGGAACTCTCATTTTGGGAGGGAAAGTGGGTTAGCCAAAGGGAATAGCCATTACTCTGATACAAATTGGTGCTTATTCCTTGAGATGGCTTTCTCTTCACTGCTAGTTAACTTACAGCGCAAAACCAGCCGCAGATTGGTCATTGATATGAAATTGGAGTGAGGTCACATAGTGCAGACCAGTCCTCCCTTCTCACTGGAGTCCTATTCATGTTTATAATATATGGAAAATAATATTGTGGGATAGGAACACTTTTTGTAAAGTGTCTCCTGCAGCCTTTCATGGTATCATGGAAGATTTTAATGTCCGGCATCATTTTATTCTAATATCTTTTCTCTTTATTTCTGTTAATGTCTTGGAAGCCCTATGACACATTTCTCATGGACTGTGCTGCTCTGAAAGGATTAATCCTGACAGTTACCATGCATTGACTGGTTTCACTTCTAGTAGAGAAAAGAAATCTTGACTTGTAAGCGTTCACTTGTAAGCCTCAGGAAAAATTTTTCATCATGACCGCATAGTTGCAAGTCATAAAAAGCACCTTTTTTTCCCATGACCATCCAAGAAAAGTGAGTACTAATAACCCACTATAATGACTCTACCCGAGTTTTTTTATTATTTAATTTGTAGATTTTCAGCCTTATCTTCCCCAAACGGACTCAAGGTAGAATAAAGTAATACAAAAGGTATAGTTAAAAAACACAAATGAATGTTATTAAAACTACTTTGAGATAACTAGGCACAATAATTTTTTGAAAAAGGCACACACATCCAAATTAAAAACTCCCTTTTCAGTACCCTGTTGAAAAACCATAGGTTTACCTGAAGAAAAATGTATTGAAAGTGAAAGGACAGTAGGAAGGACGGGACAAGTTTACATCCCTAGAGAGTTCCCCACAAAGTCCACATCAACTCCCTAGAGTCTCTTTGGGGTGATGGGAATAAAGGTCTCTACCAGTCTTCCCCCAACTCTGGTGTCCTTCAGCTGTGTGTCGATCCAGCTCCCACCATCTTAGTTGTTGGTGGGTGTGATGAGCCAGACCAACACATTGAAAAGCCCGGTAGAACGCAACTAAAGCACACTTTGGCTGTACCTGACTATGTTTCTGTCTAAATTTACTGGAGCTATGCAAGGTACTGAACTTTATCCTTAAATAAGTTACCAACTGGGTCACCCTTTAAATCTGTGGCGTTTATCAGATGGGGTCTTGCCGCGTGGAAACTGGGGCTTTGCGTACTGGCGATTCGAATTCGGTGATAACTGAATGAACTTTCATACCTGGGTTCGAATCGCCCAATCGCATTCGCGCGAAGTGCGCCCTTCCGCGGGGCTTCCGAACTGAGTGCGTACTGGCTCCCTTTTTGGCGTCGTTGGCGAGTGCAATTAATAAGTGCATTGGCGATATCCGGATTGGGGCTCTGTTCGATCTCAGTGCGAACGGGTCTGGTGTGAATTCCCCGTCCTGAACTCCGTCGCAAGACCCCAGATTCCAACTCTCCATGATGCCTGTTGCATTTGCCCCACTTTTCCTTCCGGTGGGTCTTTCCTCTTGCCGGTTCCAGGGAAGCCGGGGGAGGAGCGTCTTTGGCAGAGGGAAGGTAAGCTTGCACTCCTTTCAGGGTTTGTCTGCAAAGTGGGGTTTAAATTTAACCGCTTGTGAGGGGGGGGTGTCTTCCAACTGTTCTTTCTCTCCTCTCCTTCGGTGTGCAACCCATCCCATCATCCCTGTTTCTCCGTGGGGCCCATCTGAACCTCTCCTTCTACTGCCACCGATCCCATCATCCACTGCCTTCTCCCAAGGTGTCCATCTGCACCTTCTTCTGCTTGCCACCAATCCCTCATCCACTGCTTCCCCCAGGGGCCCATCTGAACCTCTCCTTCTACCTGCCACCGATCCCCATCATCCACTGCCTTCTCCCAGGGGGCCATCTGCACCTCTCCTTCTGCCTGCCACCAGTCCATTCCATGCCTCCCCGGGGCCCATCTGACCTCTCCTCTCCCTGCACCGATCCCATCATCCATGCCATTCTCCCAGGGGGGCCATATTCCACCTCTCCTTCTCACCATGCCCCCGATCCCATCATCCACTGCCTTCTCCCAGGGGGCCATATGCACTTTCCTACCGGCCACGAATCCATCATCCATGGCTTCTCCCAGGGGCCCATCTGCACCTCTTCTTCTGCCTGCACCAATCTCATCATCCACTGGCTTCTTCAGGGGGCCCCATCTGCACTCTCTTCTGCCTGCACCGATCCGATCACATGCTTTCTCCTAGGCCCCCTATCTGCCCCCTAATTTGACCTGCAACCCTCCCAGACAAAGCCCTTGGACAAGTCAACTCTCTAGCCTCATAGGATTGAAATGGTGAAAACCCCATGTGAACAATCCTCCATAGCTAGCATGTGCATATATATGACACTCCTAAGCTATAGTTATCTACCCGCCTGTAGACCTTCCTGTAATGTATGAGTGTTTCGGGTATGATTTCAAGTACTATTTATTGTTTGCCTTCTTTTCTGATCCTGCAGCAGCTGGGGATGAATTTGGGGACACTGCAGCATCTGAAGTTGGGGACCCCCGCTTTTTGTGGGGAATTGCTTGGGGGAATATCTTGCCCTGCTATCCTCAGGTGTTCTTCCGAACTTCCCGGCACCAACTTGTACAAAAGCCCAGGAGGACAAGCATCTTTCAATAAAAGATTTAATTATGATTTTGGTCGATTATTTACTAAACTGCGGATATATAGCATACAGATATAAGGATCAATATGACACACCAGACACAGAGCGATAGGTGAGTTCAAGTGGTGAATATATAGAAAAATATATATATACACACAGACATGGACACATATATAATGGACAAAGAAACATACCACATTCAGGAAATGCACCACACACACCTACAGCAACAAATTATGTTGTACCACACTTTCACCCACATCTATCTACACACCCACAAGGATCAAAGATCAGGGAAAATAAGTAGGTGTGTGTGTGTGTGTGTGTTATAAATATCTAAATATTCTCTATATATCTATCTAAACACACACACAGAGAGAGAAACATGGAGTAACAAAATGATAGACATACATATGCATACATATATATATGCAAACCCACAGAGCACATGAAACTACCTATAATGCATATGCATAGTATGTGTGTTATACTGACACGCAAAACAGCCAACTGTACATATATATGTGCGTATATATAAATACATCAACACCACCCACACAAGAGCTATGTACTTCTATGTGGTGGTATAATTTTCATATGTGTGTATACCCCACAACTCTTACACACCAGACACTCACACACCTAGAGCTAATGTACCATTATCTATCTCCATCTATGATGTGTGTGTGTGTGTGTGTGTACACACACAGTCACACCGACCCACACAGATCCAGGGAATATGTAGCTCTGTGTGTGGTTTTAACAACACACACACACACCACAACACATATGCGCACCTACACACACAGAGAAATATGTTACAATATATATACATACCATACATGCCAAGGCACGCACAGAGTATGTGAAATCATACCGTGCATATACTATATAATATCTATAACACACACACACACAACCCCCACACAGAGCATTGCTATTTATAGGTGTATCTACCTATGTATCAATAGTATCACACAACACCACATGCACAAATGCCAACTATTTGTGTGTATATATACCCACACACAGAGCATATGTCAATGAATATGTATGTGTGGTGTACAACCACCACACACACACACACACACACACACCAAACCTAGAGCAAAACACCACACACACACACACACTATAATATATAATTTATTATACACCAGTTATATATTCCCTGCCTATGTTCGTCGATCCACACCCACTCACACACACGCACGCAGAACCGGGAATTGCTTAATTTGTTGCAAGTGAAGGTATTGTTACATTAAAACCAAGCAGGATGTAGAGGAAACAGTAATGGGCACGTTTTATCGCATTGTTTAATGTGCATGAGCTTGCTCTCCAGCTGTTTACCAGGCTGTCAAGCCAGCATGAAAAAAAGGAAAAGGATGTGACTCCCTTTTCACCCGGAAGGTTTAAGGTCGCAACCCATGCAGGGCACCACTGAGCATGTGCGAGGCGGCCGATAGAATCGGCACTCCGCATGTTAAGGTCCAGTTTGGAAAAACATTCTGCATGACTGCCCTTTGCGCGAATGCGGATTGGCAAATCGATCCTTCCAATGCGGAAGGACTCCCCGTATGAAGTGAGGCCCTTATCAGATGAGTGTGGAACTGGGGGTTTTGCGCACTGGGTGGTTCGAATTCGCGTTATTTCACAAAGTACCCATCATACCAGATTCGAATGGCCGATCCGCACTCACGTGAATTGCGCGAGGTGCCGAACTGAATGCGTACGGCTATCTTTTTGGAGCGGTTGTGCCAGTGCGCTGATAAGGGGTGGGATATCCAGATTTTTCTCTGTTTCTCTTCATGCGAATGTCTGGTATGAATCCCCAGTCCTGAACCTCCGTTGCAAGACCCCCAGATTCCAAATTTTACTTCCGGGGGTCTTTCCTCTTGCGGTTCCAGGAAGCGGGGGGGGGGGCGGTTCCAGCGGCCTCCTCCTCCAGCTTGAGAGGCAGCCTAGGCTGCATCCCAGCGGAAAGAGGCGCGGGGGCCTCTGGAATCGCGGGTTCCAGCAGCCTCCTCCTCTCATCACGGCTTGGGAGACAGCCTAGGCTGCCTCTCAAGGGGAGGAGGAGGAGGAGGCCGCTGGAACGGCAGCGATCGCCGGATTCTAGCGGCCCCCGCCCTGTTCCCTGCCTGGGATGCAGCCAGGGATGCCTCTCACAGCCGGGCGGAGGAGAGGAGGCCGCTGGAACGGCGGCTATCGCCATGATTCTAGCGCCCCGCGCCTGTTCCCTGCCTGGGATGCAGCCCAGGCTGGACCCCACACGGGAGGAGAGGAGGAGGAAGCGCCTGGAATCACCGGCGACCCAAGGAAAAGGCCATCCAGTCAAACTCCTTCTGCCATGCAGGAACTCTTAAATCAAAGCACCCATTGACTTAGTGGCCATCCAGCCTCTTGACAGCTGCTGGAACTGCTCCCTCCCCCCCCCCGAATACATACACACACACTCCACACACACAAACGTACGAAACCGGGCCATGTATATTTGTTGCAAGGGAAGGTCATGGTTACGTTAAAAATCAAGCAGGGTGAATGTGAGAGGAAACAGTAATGGGCACGTTGTATCGCGATTGTATGTGCATGAGCTGGCTCTCCAGCTGTTTACCCGGCTGTCATGACGGGGACCTCCCCTTTCACCCCGGAAGCGTTTAAGGTCGCAACCCATGCAGGGCACCACTGAGCATGTGCGAGCGGCCGTAGAATCGGCCAATCCTCATGTTGAGCACCGGTGTGACAAAAACATTCTGCACTGAATGCACTTCGCGCGAATGCGGATTGGCCAATTTGAATCCTGGCAATGCGGAAGGACTCCCAGGATGACAGTACATTGCGTTATGACGCGAAATTCGAATCGCCCAGCTGAGAGAAGACCCCCCGTTCCACACTTCTGATTAAGAAAGGCCTACATTCGCTTATCACGCGAATTCGAATTGCCCAGTATGGAAGAGCCCAGTTCCATGTGGCAGAGCCCGTCTTGATAAACGCCTGTGACTGAAATCTGGAGTGGATTCAACTTGCCACTACATTAGAACCTCCAGCCACCAGGCTACTATTGAAAAGACTTTCTGATGATATAGATTTAGCATGCAGTAGGCTGCATGGCAAAATATGATCTGTTCTCAAGCTTTTAAGTCTTCTTTAACTGGGTCTGAAAAGATCCTAGTAAACCTGTACTGGTGCAAAATGGAGATATGTACTTTTCTTTTCTGTCTCCCACCATGATCCATTAAGTATATATTGACGATGTTGCAGTTATAGTCCATCTTCTGTGGCTTGTTGTTGTTCTGTGCTTTCAAGTGTTTCTGACTTATAGTGAACCTAAGGTGATCTTCATTGGGTTTCTTGGCAAGAATTGTTTCAGAGGGGGTTTGCCTTTGTTTGCCTGCTTTCTGAGGCTGAGAGGATGTGACATGTCCCTGGTCACCGGTGAGTTTCCATGGCTGAGTGGGGATTGGAAACCTGGTCTCCAGAGCTGTAGTCACTTAAACCACTACACCACACTGGCACTCTTCTGTGTCAGTGTCATATAAATGCAGTGCTATATGCTAGCCCAGAGGGAACCAGAGTATAGGTTGCTAGTTTGGTCAGAGGCACCAGAGGAACTCTCTGGCTGAACATTTTAAATCCCTCTACCTGCACAGCAGATCCCAGCATTCCATAGGAGAGATCATATCTCCTCGAACCACCTAGAGCCCTAAGATCCTCAGGAGAGGGCTTTCTCTCGATCCCACCACCATATCAGGCTTGTTTGGGACCATATCCACCTTCTCGGTGGCTGCTCCCACCCTCTAGCACTCCCTTCCACAGGAGGCTAGGCTGGCTCCCTCCCTGATGGCCTTTCACCAGCAAGCATAGACATTTTTATTCAAGCACGCTTTTAAAAATCATGCAGGCCTGGTTTCATTGGGGGATGGGGGTTGGTTTAGATTATTTTTAACATTGTATGTTTTAAATTTTGTATGTTGTAATTTTAAAAACTTTTTACTGTTTTAATTGCACCATTTTAATTCTTTAAAAAAAATTATTAGCTCAACTTTAAAACAATGTACAAGACATATAGTCAACATACAAAAACATACAGAACAAACAAAAACATACAAAACACTTAACATCTCATAAGAGGTATCCTAGAAAGATAACCTCTCTTTCCCACCATTTCCACTTCTATAAGGATCTCTATACACCAAATTTAAAGTAAACAAACATACAATTAAATAAAATCTTGACTTCCTAGTCTTGGGTTTCTTTCCTATACAAAATCAATAATTTGTATATGGTTTCTTGACATTTTCCTTCATAAACATATAATTGTTCCATCCTCTCTCAATTTAGTAACAACAGAAGCCAAAGGATCACTCTAGCCCCAAATAATAGCTTGAGTTTTTATGTTCTATTAAATACTTAATAAATGGATCCTAGTCTTTCCAAACGATTTCCATTGTTTTCTCTTGTAATAATTTAGTTAATTTATCAGCCTCCATGAATTCATAGAGTTTAATAAACCATTCATCAATTGTTGGGCAGTTTTCATCCTTCCATTTTGCTGCAAATAACATTCTTGCTACTGAAACCATATATATTAGTGTTTCATGTAGCCTCTTTATGTTGTTGTCTGACACCATGTTTAAAAGAAACAATTTTGGATCCAGATTGAATTTAACTTTTAATATCTCCTGGATCAGTGAATGTTTCACTTTCCAAAACTTCACCACTTTTTCACACCACCACCAAATATGAAAAAAAAAAAATGCCTATTTCCTTTCCACACTTCCAGCATTGGTTATTTACTTTTTTACACATTTTTGAAAGTTTATAGGGTGTTAAGTACCAATGAAATTGCATTTTAAACCAATTTTCTCTGATGTTATAACTTAAAGTGAACGTTATACTTTCCCCCATATTTGTTCCCATTCTTCCATAGGAATGTTATGTCTTATGTCTTGGGGCTACTTTACCATACAATATTTTACTGTCCCTTCCTCAAGATCATATTTTAGTAACCATTTATAAAATTTGGTTATATGTTTTTTCTCTGACTTTATTATATTTGTAAAGTCCTCATCCCAATCTTCAATGCCGTTGAACTTAAAATCAAACTTAAATATTTCATTAAGTTGCCTATGCAAAAACCAGCCACAGTTATAACCCTGATTATTAAATTCCACTTGATTTTGTAATGTAACAACTTGTTGATTTTCAGTCAGGATGTCGTCATATGTAAGCCATCTTTCTTTACACAAAGAATCATTATTTTAAAAAAGCCTCATTAATTGAGATCCAACCTGGTATCATATCTTTCCATCTTTTCTTTATAATTTTCCAGACCCTCAGAAGAGATCTTTTAATTATATGATTACTAAAATCTTTGTGAACCCGATCTTTCCCATATGCTATACAAGCATGTCAACCATAACGATTTTCAAAACCTTCCAATAAAAGTATATCTTTATTCTTAATCTGTATCCAGTCTAATAACCAATACAAACTGCAAGCATAATAACAAAGCCTCAGAATAGTCAAAGCCAGCCCTCCTCTATCTGTACTATCCTCTAATAGCTTCATTTTAACTTCATTTTAACTATCCTGTAATTACTTCATTTTTCTCAAACCAGAGGAATAGGGAGATGTCTTTATCCCACTTCTTAAAAGATAGGTCGTTAACTATAATTTGCAGATTTTGATAAAGAAAAAGTATTTTAGGGAGCAAGTTCATTTTTATAGCTGATATTTTAATAATCCAAAATAGTTTCATCTTTCCCCAATTTCCTAAATCCATTTTAATATTCCTTCCATATCTTTTCATAATTATTCTTGAAAAGATGGTTATTATTTGTGGTAAAATATATTCCAAGATATCTGACTAATTTCTGTATTTGAAATCCTGGTTTGTTAACAAACTCCTGTTTTTCCTTTTCTGTTAAATTCATAGTTAAAACCTTGATTTTATTTTTATTAATGGTGAAATCAGAAATGTTACTATATATTTTAATTCTTTTTTAAAAAGTGTTGTTTTAGTGTGTGTGTGTGTGTGTTTGTGTGTGTGTGTGTAGTGAGCCGCCTTGGGTCCCAATTTGGGAGAAAGGAAGGATAAAATAATAATAATAATAATTATAATTATAATAATTATAATCAGACATGATGGTAGCATGCCTTTGATTAGTAGGGCCCATTTCACACTATACATGACATTATGATACCACTTTAACTGCCATGACAACAACTTATGGAATCCTGGGATTTGCAGTTTATAGAGAAGCATTTAGAATGTGCAGCCAGATAACTCCTCTAGTGCCTCCTCAACCTTCAGACCCCAGGATTCCATAGGATGTGCTATAACTACAATGGTAAAGGGCCGTGTTGGAGAACAATACTGGAATGGGTCTATGACCCTTCTTCCCAAGATGTAGCTAGTAGCTGGTTGCCTGTATGGGTACTGTATTCTAGGATGCATCTACACTGTAGAAACAATGCAATTTAACACCACTTTAAGTGGTGTTAAACTGAATTCTTTCTGTAATGCGGATGCACCCTTGGAGAGTGTAGAGTTTTGTGTGATGCAGCAGACTGTCCTTATGTCCCTATGCCACTAGTCAATATCAGTTATAACTTATAAGTACTCAGCCCCCTTTGACTTTTTCACATTTTATTGCATTGCAACATGGAACTGAATTTCCATGGAAGTGAATTTAACTGGCATTGTCACAGTGGGCCCTTTGGATCCATGGGCTTTGGATTTGCAAATTCAATCATTTGCAGATTGGCATGCCCCATATTATTAAACAGTAGCAAGATGAATGTGGACATGCTGAAGCATGCATGTTTACATCACCACTTTTCAATAATATGCAATCATCCACATTTTTTGGCCTCCACAGGGGCTACCAGAGCTGAGCCTCTGTGGATCTGGAGGGCCAACTGTAATACCTTGATTCACACAAAATATTCAGTTCTGTGAAGATACACAATATTTTCACTGTGACATAAAATTTAAATAAACAAAAACAATCTGGCACTTATTGGTTGCATGAATATTTAGATCCCACCCCCCATACATGCCGCGTCAATACTAGGCAGAAGCATCTTTGGCAACAATTACAGTTGTGAGTCTTTTCTTTTACAGCTCAGAACCAGGGTGAGTGCGAATTGAGTGATGTGGATTCACGTCATAACATTCATGTATTTCACACCTGGTTCCTTTCAATGGGAGCTGTTTGTGTGGTGCTTCTGTGGGGCTTCCAAACTGAATCCTTACTGGCTCCTCATTTTGCTGAGTTCACTAAATAAGTGGATTGATGGGATTTGCATTGAGGCTCAGTTCGAACTCACTGCGGATTGGTCTGGTGTGGAATTCCAATTTGCTTGTGCTCTTGAACACCAACGCAAAACCCCTGGGTTGCAAATTTCCCATGATGCCGTGCTGCATTTTTGCCCCATTTGCTGCTCCCCCTTGAATGAATGCATTCGCGTTTTAACGTGGACAGGAGACATGCTGGCGAGGAGGGGGGAGATTGGGGGGAGAGAGAGAAAGGGAAAAGAGGGGGCAAAGAGAGAGAGTGGGGTTAGTAAACCTTCTAAAGGACTCTTTGGGGGTGGGGGGCAGGACGTCCCTCAAAGTGGGGCCAAGGTGGAGGCAGGGTTTACTTCCAAGTAGAACTGCAGTTTCTACACTGGTTATTTTTGCAGTGAAAGAAAATTATTATTATTATTATTATTATTATTATTATTATTATTATTATTATAAATTTCACTGCAAAATAACAATAACAATAACAATATTTTTGCCGGTGGGTGATACATTTGTATGAAGAAGAGGGCATTTAGAGATAGGTGACATTCCCTATCATTCACGTGAGGCTAGGGATGGAGGGTAGGTCCAGATGACAGATCTGAAGGGAAAGAAACAGGAGGCTGGAAAGAGAGATGGAACTCCCAGAATTCCATAGCCTCAAGCCAAGGACCACACAACAAACTCCAACTCCCATAATAGTAATAATAATAATTTATTATTTTAAAATAATGATAATAATGTATTATTTTAAATTAATAATAATAATAATAATAATAATAATAATAATTTAAGTTATTAGTTTGCTGAGGCACCAGAGCTCTCTGGCAGAGACGGCTCAATGTCTCAGGACACTGCAGTTCCCAGAATTCCATAGCACTGAGCCAGGACAGTTAAAGTGGAGTTAAACCAGATTATCTCCCCAGTGTGGATGCAACCTAAGAGAAGGCAACTGTTACAAAGGGAAGGAGAGATGTAGATGAAATAGATGAGGAGAATGACAAGAGGAAAGATGTAGATGTGGATGAAATGGATGGGGGCTCTGACACGGAGGACCCTTTGAATTTGGCTGCCAGGGATGGGAAACTAGAAGGGAGGAAGAAAGGGAAAGCTGTTTTTCCCATGAAAGTGGAGCCAGGCTCCCTTCTTCACCCCAAAAGTGCAAAGGTTCAGGATGTGTTCAGACCCCCACTGAGCATGCACAAGGGTCCCAATTCGAATTGTTGAATCTGCATGGAAATACAATTTGCACTCATTCCGCTTTGCATGAATCCGCGTCACATGACTTGCCTTGGATTCGATTCCCCCTCGATTCAGAAGGGCAACGGAAGAGCAACCAGGTGTGATAAAACAGCCACGATATAACATCAATTCGCATCATTCGACCCACACTCACCCCTGATCTTAGCTACATTAACCTCAGTGTGATTCTTGGGTAACTACCAGCTTTACACATACAGATCCTGCCATTCTTGGTAAAATTGCTCCAGCTCTGTCTGGTTGGATGGGACCACTGATGGACTTTATGTCCTGAATTCCTGCACGCCTCCAGCAGAAATTTGTCACAAAAGTGGCAAATACTGGGAAATGGTGGGGGATGGCCAGGGGCAGCAGGAAGGGCTGAACATCCCTTGTTTAGGAAAAGAAATAGAGAAGATGGGCACTAGAGGACTGTGATAGAAGATCACAACTCTAGAGGGAGCTCCAGTGAAATAGAAAAGGAAAAAACAATTTTTAGGAACCAAACATCCCAGAAGAACAAAGTTTTCAAAGAAATAGCTATGTTAGTTGTTAGTCCATTGCGCATAAAAAGGAAAGAGAGAGAGGGAGGTATCTAGTGGACTAAATATTTTATATTTTAACAAGTGGTTTTGTGGCGATCAGTCAAGACAATAGAAATTAAAAAAAAATGTTCTATTTCAGCAATCAGGGAGGCCTCCTTAGGTAAAATGGGTAAGCCTGAGGCTAGGGAACTTTTGTATCAACTATTTATAAGCTGCTGGCAGGTTTTTTTTTTTTAAAGATGGTTTATAAATATTTTAAACCAACAAATTTATAGAGAGATTCCTAGTTCTCATCAGATTATATGGTCCTCTGAAGGGAATTAAAATTTATACTATGGCAGATGTGTTGTCTACACGACATCAGTAGATTCTTTCTTGTTTTATTTTTATTTTATTTTTTAAAAACTCTTCTTTATTCAAGATGCACAAATATACATTACAAAGCAAGTAACATTTAACAACGTATAGTCTGCAAATTACATAGGCATATAGACATAGTTGTAAATGTGGATTATTAATTTTGTGGGTTTCCACCATGCGAAGAGAAAGACACACAGAGGAACAACTGGCTGGGTGGACGTTGCATCCATGGCAGGTGGCAATTAACATAGCCAATACAGATAGTCCAGTCTTCATAAAATGTGTTGTCTTTCTCATGTCCTTGATAATTTTTTATACTGTGGTGTAGTGGTTTGAGTGCTGGTCTACAACTCTGGAGGCCTGGATTTGATTTCTAGCTTGGCTATGAAACCCAATGGGTGACCTTGGGCAAGTCACATGCTCTCAGCCTCAGAGAAAGGCCATGGCAAACTTCCTCTGAACAAATCTTGCCAAGAAATCTTGCCATGATAGGTTCTCCTTAGGGTTACCATAAGTTGGAAATTACTTGAAGGCACACAAAAACAACAACAAATATTTTTCTAGCAGCCAGACTTTTCATATTCTTGACCACCAACTGTCTATTTTAAAGTCTCTTGTTTTCCAGCATTTAGCCCCTACCCAATCTGGCTGCTGCTAGGAAAAAAGCTACTAACTTCCAATGTTGCAATTGGCTATTGCTATTGATGTAAAGTGACCATAGGGTAAGAGCAAACCAGATGGCAATAGTCTGACTGGTAATCTCCGATATTTGGCATGAAACTGCAAACCAGGAGTGCCTGACTTTTGGACAATCCAGCCAAATGTGTTTATATGAGACCAAATCTTGACACCCCCTCCAACACCTTGACATTATCTTTATTGCTTTTTTTTTCCATCCTGGAGGCAGGAAAGTGTGTATTTAAAGTGAAAAACATCCAAACAAGCCTCACTCATAGAGTTTTAGGGTGCTGCCACACTGAAGAAATAAAGAAGGTTCTTAACTGCAGTGGCTACTAAGGCTGCAAACTATAATTCTCAGAATTCCATAGCATTGAGCTATGGCAGTTAAAGTGGTGACTCATATTTCTACCTAACAATTAGGGTGTTGAATTTTACCTTTCTTTTTACAGTAAAGTGGTGAGTTTAAAAAACCACAATAAAAATGAAAAAGATTCAGTGCTGGCTGTTGAGTGAGGAGAGAGAGGGTGGTGTAGCATCCACAAATCTACAAGGCAGGCCAGGCACTCCAACCTTAGCGATGAGCTCTTGGATGGAATGAGCAGTTCATTTTTCATTGGATTCATTTTTTCATTGGATTAGAATGGGAAGGGGATTGTTTTAGATGCTAATAGAATGTGGAAGAGTTAGGGTTTTTTAAAAATATTTTAAGTGAAAATAATACAATTTAATATAACACTACAACTCAGAGAAAAGTGCTGCTGATAGAAATCTGAATCCTCTAGTACTTTTTCAAATGTTTCACAAGGAGATATGCCTTACCTTCTCAGACACCTTTCCTCTAGTAGCACCATGGCATCCAGATGGCTCTGAGGCACAGTTTCATTCCTCCCAGCCCAAATGGCCATGGGAAGGAGAAGCAGCCTTCCTCTTCAGGACCGCAAACATAATTTTAGGATCTCCAGCATCCAATAGGTTCTTAGCTGTAGTGGTCATATACTGACTATAGCTGCATCTGCAGTACAGAAATAATCCATTTTGACACCACTGCTATGGCTCAGAAACAATCCATTTGACATTCACTGCTATGGCTCAATGTTATGGAATTCTGGGAAATGTAGTTTGTTGTGGCACCTCTGACAGAAAAGACCCGAAGTCTCACAAAACTACATTTTCCAGAATTCCATAACATTGAACCATGGCAGTCGAAATGGTGTCAAACTGGATTATTTCTGCAGTGCAGATGCAGTATGTACATCTGAAGCTTCTGGATAATCTTCAAAGGCAGGTACATGGTAAGGCTAAGGCATTTGCTGTCTGGAGAGTATTAAGTTTAAAAGAGCTTTCCAAGGTACATTTAAATGCTACCCCCCCCCCCCCCCCACACTGGTTATGCACCTTGGGTAGCTCTTTAAAATCTGAACTAAAATCTGGTTTGGATTTTAGCTCATTGACATGGAAAGCTGTCAACCCAAACCTTTGTTTAACTCTCTCCTTAAATAATCTATAGTCTTTTGCCTCATCCAGTTTCATTTCACTGTACATTGCTGCAAGGCAGCCATAAATATGAGACATTAAATATTCCATTCTCTCCTCATCAGGTGGGTGTTGGAGTCCAAGTGTTGGAGCTGGGGATTCTATTAGAAAAGCTGCCAGCCATTACTGCTGGCAAGGCAGGGCCATGAGCAAAGAAGAGGCTAGAAATACCTTCAGAACTAAAGATTGTGCCCTTTCAGGAAAACGGCTGCGAAGAATGGGATGGCTCTTCAGGCATCCGAAATGCGAGGGAACAGCATGTCAGAAAGGGAATCCCAGTTTCTCCAGGAGCCTGTATATATTACTTTATAGAGGGCCATTAGGAACCCCACAGAGGCCACATCCACACTGCATAAATAATTCAGTTTGACACCACTTTAACTGCCATGTTTCAACGATATGGAATGCTGGGAATTGTAGTTTTGTGAGACATTTTGCTTTCCCTGTCTGAGAGCTCTGGTGCCACAACAAACAAACCCAGGATTCCATAGGTTGGAGCCATGACAATTAAAGTGGTGTCTAACCACATTATTTTTGCAGTGCAGATGCAGGAGGGATGAGTTGAGATTCAGCTGGGCTCTGTGCTAAGATTTAGCTGGGCTCTGTGCTATAAAATATACTTAAAACTTAGTTTTTTTGTGGGTTTTTCGAGCTATGTGGCCATGTTCTAGAAGAGTTTATTCCTGACATTTTGCCAGCATCTGTGGCTTGCATCAGATGCCAACCACAGATGCTGGTGAAATGTCAGGAAGAAAATCTTCTAGAACATGGCCACATAGCCCGAAAAACCCACAAAAGACTATGGATGCCGGCCATGAAAGCCTTCAACTTCACATATACTTAAAAAGTTGTTGTTAATGAAATCAACCATCTAAGAACATGCCCTGCAGTTTAGGGCAAAGAGATTCCAAAAGTTGACAGTGGCTCCCTCTGTGGGGTGGGGGTGGGGGTGGGTGGGAGGTGAGAATCTGTTTCATAGAACCACAATGCACAGACATATTCTGTTTAAAACAGAACAAAACTGTCTAGGACCTAGACTCTTGGTTTAAAGGTTTTGGTGGTATCCAGTTAAAAACTGCTGTCATTAATGGGAAAGAAACAGGATGAATCACTGTTCCCATCCCCTCTTCCCTCCACCCCCTTTCATTTCCCCGAGCCTGTTTTGGGAAGCTACATAGCTCTATCCAATAGGCTTCTGGGAAAGATTGATCAATTCAGTATATCATGACCTATGGCATTTTTGTCCAGAGTGTATAGATTTAGTTGGCTGTTAGTAAAATCTTTGCCTTCAGCCACCTTGGAGCAAAAGCAGAGAATGGAGATGTCCCAGTTATCTGTTGTTGCTTCTCTTGACATGATGTATGTTTTTAAAAATTGAATTCATTTTCTTGTTCCTCCACCTATTGTTGTTGTGTGCCATCGTTTCCGACTTATGGCAAGCTTATGGTATTTTCGTGGCAAGATTTGTTGAGAGGAAGTTTGCCATTTCCCTCCCCTGAGGCTGAGAGCATGTGACTTGTCCAAGGTCACCCAGAGGGTTTTGTGGCTGAGCAGGGAATCAAACCCTGGTCTTTAGAGTTGCAGTGTAACACCCAGACCGCTACGCCATGCTGGTTTTGTTCCTCCATCTACCAGATGATTGCTATTCCTAAAACTAAGCAGCTTTTTAAAAGCATGCAGTGTCAACAATCATTTTAAAGGCTAATCCACTTGCTCATGCTCATTTCACTCATCATTTTTAAACCTCTTCACTGCTTATTTGGTTCCCCATTCTAATTTCTTCTGGACTTGCTTGTGCTTATTTGTAATGAAGTGACTGCCTAACTAAATATGGGTTAAATGTTGAGTGAGATGACAGGGTAAAAGGGAGAATTTCATCCAATAAGATATTGCAGTCTGAATCAGATCCATCCCCCCCCCCCCCCAGTTTGGCCTAACCTAAACTGCACTTGTGTGAATTTTTCATAGAGTAAGTTCCCAACTACAGTATTTTCTGTGCAGGAAACATGATTGGTTTTACATTGAAACGTTGTTTTCTGCATAGAAAATTCTGTTTACTGCACAAAAATATGATGAATTATGTTTGCACAGAGTAAGCCCCAAACTGCAAATAGTCAACAAGAACTGGTTTTTTTAAAGACTTTCTCGCAGTTAAAAGAAAATTACTGATTGCTCCCTTCAAGAACAAAATTGTGCCCTCAGTGTACGTTTTGGGTACATACATTCCTGTTTCTTTTATATCTATGAAACCTTCTGGTTTTGTTTCTTAATCCTTATTAAAAATGTTTTCTTGGTGTGATGGAACAAAAATCTAATTGTTAGTTTTTTGTGGGTTTTTCGGGCTATGTGGCCATGTTCTGAAAGAATTTATCTTTATCTTTACAGGGATAAATTCTTTCAGAACACGGTCACATAGCCCGAAAAACCCAGAAAAAAATATGGATGCCTGTTGTGAAAGCCTTTGACAAAAACCTAATCACCCCATGCAGTGATTCCTTGCTTCGTGATGAGTAGGCAAAGATGGAGAAGAGGATGTAGGCAGGTGCAAAATGATATCACCAGCACTGAGATCCTCTGTGGTTCCCCTGGGATTTCATTGCAGCTGTGATCATTTCACATTTGACTACAGGGAGGTAGTGAGGGCCTCTTTGTCATTTGTTGCCACTTTCCTCTGTTCCTCAAGTGAAGACCTTAAATACCCTGAAAGTACCAGATCCCATCTGATCTTGGAAGTGAAGCAGAGCTAGGCTTGGTTAGTACTTGGATGGGGGATTGCCAAGGAATACCAGGTGCTGTATGCTATATTTCAGAGGAAGGCAATTGCAAACTACCTCTGAATATTCCTTACCTAGGAAAACCCTAGGACAGTGATGGCGAACCTTTTAGAAACTGAGTGCCCAAACTCAGTGGCATTCCCTCACTGGGAGTTACCAGGTGCCGGGGACAGGACTTTTGGGGGTGGGACTTCTGCCTCTCAGGGGTGGGACTTTTGTGGGTGGGACTTCTACCTTCCGGTGCGTGACTTCTGGGGGAAACCAAAGCCACATTCTCTCAGCCACAGGCTAGCAATAGCAACCCCCTCTCTGATGAAACTTGCCAAGAAAACTCCATGATAGTTTCACCTTAGGTTAAGGTGAAGGCACCACACACACAAGTCACACTCTCTCAGCCTCAGAGGATGGCAATGGAAATCCTCCTCTGACGAAGCTTGCCTCATGATGGTTTCACTTTTGGGCCACCAAAAACCAGCTCTCAGAAGGGAGGGAATGTGCTCTGGGGACAACTTGAGGCACACAACAACAGCAACCGACATAATAAAGCACAGAAGGCACATCACAATAACAAGGATAAAGAAAGCTAGTGGTTTCAGCGTGTGACTCTGGTATGCCACAGGGCTCGAATCCCAGCTCAACCACGGAACCCACTGGGAGACCTTGGGCAAGTCACACTCTCTCAGCCTCAGAGGAAGGCAAAGGCAAACCTTCTCTGGAGAAATCTGACCAAGAAAAGCCCAGGATAGGTTCACCCCATGGCATGGGGATTCTGGGAGTTGCAGTCCCCACACAAAAAAGTCTAAACAAAGTAACTTTCTGGAATTCTGAAACCTCCCTCCCTTACTCCCTGGCCTGCTTCCTCCCCTTTCCAGGTACTCCTGCATTCCTTGAATGACAAGTCCCAGAATCCCCCAGCCAACACGGCCACTGGCTTGGGGAGTCTAGGAGTCACTGTCCCCACAAAAAAGTAGACAAAGGTGGGTTACAGACTGCCCATTTGGGGCGGGCTGTACCTGCCCCTTTCCCCGGTGTATCGGGGCCTCAGTGGTCAGAACGGCAGCCGCTGAGGCCCCGATCTGCCACTTTTCAGGCTGCGGGGAAGCGGCAAAACACCGCTTCCCCGCAGCCTGAAAAGGGGTGTCCCTGGGGCTTCAAGCCCCAAGGACACCCTGCGGCGGCGGGGAGGAGGAGAAAGGGGCCGCTTGGCCCCTTTCTCCTTTGGTCCGCTGGGCGCAGCCGTGTGAAGGCTGTAAGTATATATATATTTAAAGATAGGATTTAAAATTTTACCCTGAGGCTTCTCCTTTCTCCACCTACTGAACCTCATCCACTCAGACCATCTCCAGCATTTTAAAGGGACACGGGTAAACTCTACAGCCTGTTTCTTCTAAAAGGCACCCTTAGGGTGTCACCTGGTGCAGTCCACACCCCCTGCACCTCTGTAGTGATGTCCCTGATCTAACCCAATTGGAGGGGGGCTGGTTATTAACAATAAGTAGAACATATTGAGCCTTTCACACTAAATTTATTGAGAATATCTGAAGCAGAAGTCTAGAAGGTCAAAGCAAAATGAGATAACATTAAGGGATAATGTGGGAGGCAAGAATCAAAGTCCAAAGGTAATAACACTCTCCTTTTATTGTTCTCATTTCTCATTGCTTCTTTGTGGTATTATCAATACAGCAGGAAACACATCTAAGAGTATAAGGTAAGTTCTTCTGAAGGGGGTTCAACTGATTTGGGAACTCTGTATAATTTGACCCAGAATGTTGTGAAGAAATAGCAGAAATGACTTGAATGAATAACAAGAACAGTTGAACATAAGCAGAGGCCCTTTTCATTAATATCTGAGGACCAGAAGCTCTCTAAGGGGCAGATTTGACACTGGAGAATGCAATTTAAATTAGATAGCTGTGACTCTGTTGCTGTAATCCTATGGGTTGGTCCAACTAGAGTAGACCAATTCAACTTGCTGGTTACAACATATGGAGCCCCAAATGGCTTGGGTCCAGACCCAATATGAGTCTGCCTAAGTTTTAACACCTTTAAGGGAGGGCATTCTCTTATTCCCACCACAATCACAGGTAAGTTTGGAGAGGACATGGAGGAGGGCCTTCTCAGTGGCTGCTCCAAGGGTATAGAATTCCCTTCTACATGAGGCTAGGCAAAAACCTTTTTGTTTATCCAGATCTTTCATAGTCCATTGCAGGAGGTCTTTCAAATCAAAACAAATGTGCTATGTTTTTATCACTGTTACTATGTTGTAACCTTTTTTTTAATTGTTGTAAATTAATGGTTTTAAAATATAACAAATCGTTTTCAACTTTGTATTATGTCTTGTTTTAACTGCAGTCTGTTTTAACTTATATTGTAAACTGCCCTGGGTCCCGTATCAGGAGAAAGCAGGACATAAATATAACTATTTATATAGGACTATTTCAACCAGCTGTTGAATAGTGACTCACACATAACTAAATCAGTTGTTCTGCTCTAGTTGGGACTATCAATGTGAACTTCTAAAAATGATCTCTTTGCCTATGGAGTGCCTGAAAAGTTAATGCCAGTTGGATGAACGCTATAGAAGAAGGAAAAGAGTTGTTTGCCTTCTAATTGTACAAATAGAAAACTTGTAACTTCCATGAAAATAAGGAGCATGAATAAAATCGATCTCTGAAGCCAGAGGGAAAACTGGAGAGGAGGGCTCCTGTCAGGTGTTGCTTGTTACCTGGTTGCATGGCCAGCAACACCAGCTGAAATTCCCTCTTCTATGCAGCTATTAAAAGTACAGGTGCTCTCATTCCAGTTTTCAGTCTGGCAACCCTAATTCTGAAACAGATGTGTAAAAGTTCCTTTCTTTTTTAAAACAACAACAACAGCAACAAACAACTTAATATTATGGGGAAATTTTTTTTTTAAAAGTTTGCAAATTTTCAGACATTTCAGTTGAAAATGTGGAAGGATAGAGCAGCAGAAGACTGTCTGGCTTGTCTATTGAAAACAATAGGATTTGTATGAATGTTTGCAATTTAAGCCAATAGAAAATAAAATGAATAAAACTTTAAAATGGAAAGACATGGGGGAAAATCCTCCTACCCTTTGCACTCTGTCAGCATTACCATACTAATATCATCATGTCTGCATCACTGAAAGGTTTGTGTGGTATTAACATCAAGAAAATAGCTACTGAAGGAAGGAGAAGAGAAGAGAAGAGAAGAGAAGAGAAGAGTGAAGACAGCATTTAAAAGAAGTTGGCCTAAGTAAGATGAGGAAGCTCTTGCAAAGCACATAGTAGTTATATTACAGGCATCATTCTAATCTGTGAACTCAGGGCCAAGGACTACTCCCATAGAATACATATAGTGATTGTACTTGCTGAGTCAAAGCTATCATCATAATAGGCTTATTAACTGTATAGAGATATTAAGAGTGGGGGGCAGAAAAGAGGAAGAAAGCTCATGTTCCTTCAGCTGCCCAAAGCTACCATTTGTCACAACTTCCATTTGCCCAGCTCTCACAAGGAACTGTCACCCCACAGACTGGGTTCCTGGGCTGGATTATGGCCAAATATTCCCATTCAGGACCAGATCACTGACTTGATTTATCTCTGAACTGTAAACAATCCTTCTGGGAAGTGGTGACACATTTCCTGGTTCTGGAAAGTGGTGACACATACACAAACCAAGGAAGAGTCCTCTCTGCTCTCCACTTTTCAATGGAGCAGTTTGCCAAGCATTCTAAAGCAGAATACTTGATCTCTACCATACCCTCCAATGGTCCTGATTTAGCAGGGACAGTTCTGATTAATTCACTATCATCCTACTTTTTCGGCTGCTTTTAAAATGCCCAGTTTCTCTCTCCTCTTCCCATTTCCCTCCTTCCTCTTTGGCTTACTTCAATTGCTACAAACCGAGTTCAAAGTGCACTAGCAGTTTGCACTCAATTAACTCAGTAGGGTAAAGAGGAGAGGAGGGGCCGAATTTATTAGGCTAAAACAAAAGGAACCAGTCTTTAATACGTTTTGTCCTTTTGACCATGCTCTGGTGTTGCTTTGCTGCACATATGTCCCAATTTTAATCTGTGAAATGTTGAAGAGTATGCTCTAGAATGTGAACTGATCATCCATAGCTGAGCATCAGCCATAGCTCAGCCACAGCTGAGGAGAAACTGCATTAAAAGTATTATTGTTAGAGGCTTGTTTGATTAACTAGTAGGTGATCACTGATTATTCCTGTCTTGAGTATATAAAACATGTTTATAAGGTGCACGTGAGAGCTCTTTAACACTCGTTGCCATTCTTCTGGAAATCTAGCCTGCTCCAGAGTGATTCAGTATAGCTGCTTACTTTGTTCCCTAACTGTGGAGTCCTTGTTCTCAATATTGTTCTCGGTTTCTAATTGAGGACTGTGTTTCTAAAGGACTGTGTAGGATTCTGAAACAGGATGAAAACTGTTTGCAGAACCACAGTAGTAGCCCAAGAGATCCTCAGACATGATGCATATCCCTGAGATTGTGATCATCTATATAGCTGCCCCTTGCTGATGCCAATTCTTTTTTGTAATGGCATGATTTTTATTTGTTGAAATCCAAGGCTGTGCTATTCATTTGTGTCTTTCTTTGATGAGTTTCCAGATAACTTAGCAGTGACTGACCCCAGGCATCCTGTGAGAATGGCTAATGGAACAGTAGTCTTTCTTGCCCCAAATGGTGCCAACCAAGCAGGCCAGAGGCTTCCTGGTGCTACAATCATCCAGCCACCAGGAACAGTACAATATGTGCAGTATGGAGGCCAGCCAGTTGGAAATCCCAGCAACCCGCAAGTGGGACCACTGGAGAAATTTCTCAAAGTGGAGACCAAGACTCTGGGGGTGAGTATGTTTAATGTCTGCTCATGGAGACATACATGGTCCATAGTGGTTTCCCTGCCAGAGTTAAGTCAGTGCAAGAAAGGCCACCATCAGCTCATTGTCAAAGTTCATATGTGAAGGCTCACAGTTCAAATCCACTGGCTGATGGAAAGACTAGTGGACACAATGATGGGAGCCCTGAGATTTTTAGAGGACTTTCTGATGAGCCAAAAACATTACATGTGGTGTCCAAGACACTCTCTCTACCAGGAGGAATTTGAGAACATGTCCCCCATAAAACAAACACTAAAAATATATCTGCAAAAGTAACTAAGAGTGCAGCCCTCTTCTTATTTAATGATTAATTTAGTATAAATAAATATCATAATAATATTAATGTGTTCAACTGGTTTTAATTTTTGATAGTTAAATCACTTTTTAACTTTTATGTTTTGTGAATTTTTAACTATGTGGTTTCTAAAAACTGGCGTAAGCCATCTTGAGCCCTTAACGGGAGAGGGGGGGCAGGGTATGAGGATGGTGTATGGGCAACACAGCTGAGTGGTGTGGGTTCACCTCCAGGTTAAAAAAAGGGCTAATAATAATAATAATAATAATAATAATAATAATAATAATATAGTTTATTTATACCTCCTGCCTCTCCCACGGATTGAGGTGGGATTACAACCTTAAAAGACATTTAGTACAAGATTTGGGTTAGAGAAAGTAATCTGTCAGTAATGATATCGGTCTTAAAGAAGAAATAGAGATAATCTATATGGGAAATAATAATAGTAAATAATCAAAATACAAAAATGCAGGATACAAAAAACCAATCACATTAGAAGAATGGGAAAAATCGTGGAAAGGAACCAATAAATTTACGCTTTGCCAAAATTACAAAGAAAACTACCTTAAAATGTTATACAGGTGGTATCTAACCCCTCAAAAGATACATCAAATCTATAAAACTGGCAACATCAAGTGTTGGAAATGTGAGAAACCAGAAGGAAATTTTTACCATATGTGGTGGGTATGCGCTAAAGCTAGAGAATTTTGGCAAATGATCCATGAAACAATTGAACGCATTCTTGAAATAAACATTCTTTCGAACCACATTTATTTTTATTGAACATGACCCACAATGTAAAAAACGTAAAATATAATAGAACTGTACTTTACATGGTTACATGGGCTAGAATATTATATGCTCAATATTGGAAAACACCGAACAATCCATCTAAGGAAGAATGGCTGATTAGAATATATGAAGCGAGAAATATGGACATTCTATCTGCTTTAGTAAAAGGAAAATCAAAAGAAAGTTTGGAAAAAGAGTGGTGTGTATTAAAAACTTTTGAGGAAAAGGATACAATATATACTTAAATCACTGTAAAGATTGATACTAAATGGAAGAATTTAAAGACCACCATGAGAACTTAGTATGACAGGTCATATAATAGGAGTAAACAAGTAATTTACAACATGTGGTAACACCCAAATGTAAAGGAAGATGAAATAGAAAGAAAATGATATTGATGATTGTATGTAAATATATGTGTGTACGTCAGAGTTTGTTTGTATAGTTAATGTCTAATATCATTATATGTTTCTTACTTCTTTCTTTATTCTTTATTTGTTAAATCTTATTCTAAATAAAATTAAAAAACAAACAAACAAAACTATCCAATCTACAAACTCAAAATGATCCAAGGTCCACAAAGTCACTGGATATCTCTCTTCCCATCCCTGCTATAATGCTGGCGTACAGATCAGCCCTTATCCGAGAGATTTTATCCACGAAAAAATGATTATGGTTAGATTATATTTATTAAAATCAGCATTACATAGGATTGACAGAAACCAAGAGAGACAATTACTGAATGGGGATGACCTAATTGTGAGAGGTGAGAAAGTCTACTTTGAAATGGAGAGGTTGTAAAACATGTTGCCACAAGGTGAGGAGAGTCATTTTTTTCTGGACTGATGGAGGAGAAACAGTGTGTGTGCGTGCATGGAATTCAATTATCAGGGGTAGGAATTGTGTGTTTCAGCATTCTTCTCCATTGAGTATATTATCTAGAGCTGCTGGAAGTCTAACAGCTTCTAGAAGACTTCATGATTCCCTTATGCCCAGGCAGCTAAAGCTCCAATGATGTTCAACAGAGATGTTATGGAAGAACATTATTTTAAATAAGAGGAATTACATTAGGTTAGTAAGGCATCATACATCGTGAAATGCCTTTCCAGGTAATTAACTTAAGAGGCTGAAGAATTAGAAAAACAAATTATTTCTGACAAAACAGACGCTTGCTTCTTGCATAGAGGTAGATATTCCGATCTCATGTTTTCATGACCAGGAAAACTGAAAGTCTGGCTCTCTGGGGTCCCAAATTTTACCTATCCTTTCTCAAGCTCATGACAACAATTGGATACTGAACAGGAACAGCAGAGAACAAAAGCAGAGAGATCTCTATCTGTTTTGTACCTCTGCTTCCCAAGTTTTCCGATATTTTGAAGTTTCTCTAACTAAGAGGCTGTACATACTGGCCTGGGGACAAGCTGGCCTGGGGACAGAGTGGGGGCGTGGTGTCAACACAACATGCCTAACTCCACCCCCAGGCTGGTGTGATGCCATGACGCCGCCTGTGATGTTTGATCCCCTGTGGTGCAGCACTAAAGGAATGCTGAAAAGCCATGGCGCTGGTGGCTATGGCGCCCTTTCCACAGAACAGAAAGGAGCTATATTTTGTGGCTGTTTAGCACCATAGAAAGGCAAGATCACCGCTGCAGCGTGCAGTTGCTGTGGCCCCGATCTGGTGCCAAAAAGGGTGGTCTGCACAGCCCTTTAGGCTACATCTACACTGCAGAATTAATGCAATTTGTTTCATGGCTCCATCCAATGGAATCTGGGAGTTGTAGTTTTGCAAGATATTTTGCCTTCTTTATCAAAGAGCTCTGGTGCCACAACAAACTACAAATCCCAGGATTCCATAAAATGGAGCCATGACAATTAAAACAGTGTCAGACAGGATTAATTCTGCAGTGTGGCAGCAGCCTTACATAGAGCTTGACTGGTAAAGGTTTCCTTGATCCTATGTAGATCTTCTTCATAAGTGGTTAAATTAACTCTTTGTTAATTAAATATGGTTTAGTTGACAGTCCCTAGATAATGGCAGGGGGTGGCATTATTACAGAAAGGTGGGTGAAATTCCTTTTCCACATGTCTATTTTATCTGTGTTTATAATAAAATGTCTTTAAAATGGTGTGTTTCTTTAGTTATGGATAAATTTCATGTTTCAGTTTCATATTTATGGAAGAGACCAGATAAGATCTACATTTTAGGCCTCCCTGCAGTTTTAACAATCATTTTCAGACTTTGCTAAGGAGTCTTTCCAGGACTTAAGGAATCATTTTATCAGTTTTGTACATTTTCTTCCTCCAGGCCATCCAGATCTTTATTGGATTGATACACATTGGCTTGGGTGCTATCTCAGCTGCTATTTGGGGTCGATTCTACCTTTCTATTGCAACTATTGGCGGATATGTATTCTGGGGTGCACTGTTTGTAAGTAGTATATTATATTGTTAAGGAAAGCAGGGTGATTTAGAGTGTATGGTTTTGAAGTGCTGTTCTTTTTTGACTGTGCTGGAACCTGTTCCTATGCTTTCACATAATTTCTGCTTCTTTTGGCATTTTTTTGTTTTGAAACAGTTTTGCCCAGAAGCACATCTACTTTGTTAACTGAGGTACATTAGTAGCCAAGCACCATTCTGAGAAAAAGAGAGACAGCAAACCAAGACACTCAGAAGGCAAATTCTCCAATCCCATGTGTTCCCTTCTGTGTCTCTAGGCATGCTTAGTCCTCAATGGGCTGGGTTATTATTATTATTATTCCCTAATATTTTCCTCCTGAAGATTTTTTCGACCTCTGTAAACTCTGAAGTTCACTCATTTTTTAAAAACTTCCATCTTGTGCATGAATCAGCTGTTTTGGCTCTCTAACAGAGCCTTGGAGTACTGAGTCCATGTATATATGATGAGGGTGAAAGAAACTGAAACATTGCTTTTTCTCCTTAAAGGATGACACTAATTGGCTTTCAAGAGAGAAGTCCAATAGAGCCCAATTTTTTTTCTTTAAAAGTTAAGTGGACCACACCTAATGCATCTTATTATCTTCTTCTTTTGGACAGTTCATTATTTCTGGATCCCTGTCGGTGTCAGCTGAGAAACATCTTACTCCAGGACTGGTGAGAAAAAAAGACAAAGAAACAAGGAAGAAGATCATAATTTAATCTTTTCTACAATACTAGAGATGTCAACAAATAAGATTCACATTTTAACCTACCTTGTTCAGAAACTTTTACCATCATTCATGATTCTGAAATAGGGGCACAGTCCCATGAATTCTCATTCCAGTTCATTCCTAACCAATAGTCATTCCCTTGGAAATGCTAAGATCTGTCACAAATCAGGGCCTTCCTTAAAGAATGGGAAATGCTGAGACTTCAGTGTGTCTGTTGCTCAGCCCCTGATCTAGCCACCTTCTTTAGCAGGCTCAGGCAGGCAACAGATACTACTGGGCCTCTTTTGATGATTCTTGCCCAATGTGGGAGCTATTGCCTTGTAGCTCATACTTACAACCTATTTTTTTTTAATATTGGTAGGATTATTTGCCTTGTATAGCTCCTTTAAATTTTGCACTAAATGCAAGGGGCAATACTGTGTACCCTTCCTGTGTGACAGGAAGCCTCTGCCATAACAGGGTGACCAGATGCACTAACTGAAAGGAGGACAAGGCACAGCAAAATGCAGACATTCAAGAAAATTGGAAGACATTTTGAAATTCCTCCTGGACAGTAGGTTGAAATGTAAGACATGCCCTGGAAAAGGAGAATGTTTGGTTAGAGTTGCCATAGGTCCAGACCTCCAAACCGGGACAAATGTAGGACAAAATTTTCAAATGTAGGACACAATTTTTTTGTGTCCTACATTTGAATAGGAGCCCCGGACCTGGGCCCCGCCATCGCTGCTGTGGCGATGGGGGTGGGGCTAAGGCGGGGAGGGAATACTCCTCCCAGGGAGGCTTTCCCTCCCGGCCTGGGCCCCGCCCTTGCTGCTTTGGCGATGGGGGCGGGGCTAAGGCGGGGAGGGAATACTCCTCCCAGGGAGGCTTTCCCTCCCGGCCTGGGCCCCGCCCTTGCTGCTTTGGCGACGGGGGCGGGGCTAAGGCGGGGAAGGAATACTCCTCCCAGGGAGGCTTTTCCTCCCGGCCTTTGCCCCGCCCTTGCTGCTGTGGCGACGGGGGCGGGGCTAAGGCAGGGAGGGAATACTCCCCTCAGCCCGGGGGTGTGTGAAATCCCAGGGGCGTGGCCAAACCAGGGCGGGACTGTGTAGCCCCGCCCAAAACTGGGAAAGTCCCACCCACCAGCAGGATATGGCAACCCTATGTTTGGTCAGCCTGTGCCATGATGTTGGTGGCATAGAAAAGAACCAGATTGCATATATGTCCATGGTGTGATAGCAATGTTGGAAAGGGCCTCATGGAATCCGGATTGCATTACTAATCAGGCTGAGGGAAAGACTGAGGGGAGGTGGAAATGGTTCTATCCCTCTTTACCCTCTCACTTTAATTACTTTGTCACATACCTGTTTGATTGTATGCTAATAGTATACTCATCCTTGAAGCTAATGGCTTCAGTGGCAGAAAAACAGACTATCTGACAGTAAAGGATAAAGGTCAATTCCTTCATAGAAGAAGAGATGATGAGGATTGATGATGATGATTTCTTATCTGCCTATACCTACAGATCAAGACAGGGAACAACATATTAAATTACAGCAACAAATAGTCACATAACACAGTTAAAACATAAACATTGATTCAAAATACACAATCAGTTAAAAGAGCATAACATCAGTTGAAAAGCATACATATTAAAACAATCAACTCATAATTTAAAAACCATCTAGATAGGCCTGCTGGAAGAGATTAGTCCTTTAGGGGAAGTGGCACCCCGTCCAGGACCAGTTGACAAACCTCCATACCTCAGTTAGGGGCCCCAACAATGAGTACCTCCATCTTATCCAGATTCAGTTTCAGTCTGTTTTTCCTCATCCAGTCCATTACCGCCTTAAGACATTCATTCAGAGGGGAGATGCCATCCTTAGTTAAAGCTGTAATCTGAGGTATGGAGAGATATATCTGGGTGTCATCAGTGTAGTGATAGCACTCTGCCCCATGCCTCTGGATAATCTCTCTCAGTGGTTTCATGTACAGTATATGTTGAATAGCATTGGGGACAGTATGGTGCCTTGAGCGATACCAAATTTAAGCTCTCTTTTAGAAGAGCAACTGTCCCCAAGCATCACCTTCTGCAGTCTGCCTGAGAGACAGAACTGGAGCCACTGTAATACAATACCCCCAATTCCCAATTCTCCCAGGCGTTTCAGAAAGATGCCATAGTATGGTATTGAAAGCCACTTAGAGGTCCAGAAGTACCAATAGGGTCACACTTCCCCTGTCGATATGTAGGTGAAGGAAGGTGACCATAGCAGTCTCAAATTACTTTGCTTAAAAATGTAAGATGTGAGACTGATCTATAATTATTCATGTCTAAGGGAACTAGGGAGGGCTTTTTCAGAAGCATACTACCACTTCCTTTAAACAAGATGGAAACTGGCCTTCCCTAAGAGATACATTAATACTATGTCCCAAATTAATCTTAGGTGCATTTCCTCCTTGGACCACCAGCCATGAAGGGCAAGGATCAAGAGGGCAAGTTGTCTTCTTCACACTACTAAGAAGCTTGTCCATGTCCTCGGTACTCACAGACTCAAACTGATCCAGTATAATCTTATTCATGGAATTGCTTGACACCTCACCTATCATTTCTGCAATAATACTGTCATCCAAACTGGCTCATATTTGAGAGATTTTATCTGTTTAATGATCGTTTTAACACGTTAGAGCGAGCTATTTTGGATATAATAATAAGTTTGGGGGGGGGGGGTCCCCTGCATCAAGTCCCTTATCACTCTGAACAGCTCTGCTGGATGAGAGTTCGCAGATGCAATACATCCAGAGAAGAAAGTTTTCTTCGCTGCACATATTGCCACTCCATAGGAATAAAGAAATTCCCTATGGCATGCCTGGTCAGACAAGAGTTGGTTTTTTCACCAGTGGTGCTTTAGTCATTGTCCAACCCACTGAAAACAACTGTCAGACTGGTCTTGGCTGACTGAAGTAAGTATCCTGCTGAACACAGCAGGGGGGTGGACTGGATGGCCCTTGTGGTCTCTTCCAGCTCTATGATGCTAACTCAAGAGACAGCTAATCCTTAATAATTACTTTCCTTTCCTGAAGTAGCAAAGTGGAACTAACTTAATCCATTGCCTGTTTCTTTCAGGTGAATGCCAGTGTGGGAATGAACATCACAAGTGCTATAATGGCATTAACTGGCACCATTTTATTGCTAGTAGACGTGATTTTAAATTGTTTTTATTCTTGTCCATACGACTATGACTGTTACTGGGAAAGAGTAAGTGAGCATATTCCATATGCAAACATTTTCTCTGCTAATGTCACTGAAGAAGAAAGACTCAGTTCTCTCTTTGTCTCATGCTTATGCTTAGGTGAAATAAGATGATCAGTTGAAAAAGGAAAAGAATTCAATAAAGGCTATAAAAATTCTGCTAGCTTCTGGTCCTACATGGACTGAATGCCCAGCCTGGCTGTTTCAGGAAGACCTCCTTATGCTAATGTCTTCTTTTTGTTATTACTCACTTATATGGTATTTTAAATTGTTTTAGGGCTTTATCACACACAGCTTTTAAGCCATGATTCCCATGGGAAGGAAGTGGCATTGGCGACACTTATCACAGAACACCACTTCCTTCCCATAGCTGCCCCATCCCTGACTTGTGCCTTTTCATTCATGGGGGAAACCCATGAATGAAATGCCAGTTGTGCACTGCTGCAGGTGTAGAAAGCCATTACCATGGCAGTAGTGCAACTGGAAGTCATGTGGTGTCATTATCCCCTCCTTCCCCCTTTCTGTCCTCCCCCTCCCTTAAAAAAATCCTACCAGTTTTTGCTTTATTTCGGAGCTCCAGAGACCTTCAAAAATTGAGTGGGCTGGGGCTGTAGTCCTCCAAAACACAGTTGGAATTTGTTTTTGTTTTTTTAAATGAAAGGCACCATCCCAAGCACTATCTCTAACCACTGGCAATACAATTCTGTCCCCTGCTTTACTGTGATACAAATGTAAAACCAATGTATACTAGACCATTCTTCTTTGTTTTGTCCCACATGAGCACCCCCTTTACATGCAACATAAAATTATAAATGAGAGTCAAAAGAGAATTTGGACTTATATTTAGACAGAGATCAGAATCCTACAGGTGTTTATGCATGTATAAGTTGCCCTACATTAGTGGTTGGACATTGCTATCTTATGCAGCCTGTTCCCGTTCCAAGCACAATCTCACACACAGTGCCATTGTGTATATATTTCTTTGTGTACTTCCCATCAGTGTGCTCCATCTGTTCCTGCTGTGATTGGCAGCCATACTCCTTTAGTTGCACATCTGGTTACATATTTAGATGCCCATTTGCTTCTGCATTCCATTCTACATTCTTTTGTGAATTCCATTTAATATTTGTTTGACTTGAGTGTTTCTTTGTACATTTGTTTGTGTAATGTCACTGTGAATGTCCATCTGCCACTGCTGAGATTGTAATACTCCTTTGATTGCATATCCAATTTAATATTTAGTTGTTCATTCTATTGTGCAACTTCTTGCATATTGATTTATGGTTGTGTAATTTCACAATTGAGCAGGAGGTTTGTGTAGCACAGTCAGTGCATCAATTCATAATGCTACATATAGAGATTTGCAATCCTAGTCCTGATGCAGGAGCTCAGCCATAAAGTTCCATTGCCTCGTGGAGCCTTGCTTGGTGATTTTTCCAAACACAGACAACAAACAAACAAAAAAGCAAACATACCACTACTTACCACCTAGATTTTTGGACTTTCCTATTTTAGAGGAGGAAGCATATATATATATGTCAGGCAAACATCATGATCAAATGATTTAAAGCTATCCTTGCAACTTGTCCCAACTCTTTCTGAGATGGATTTAAAAAAAAAAAAAAACCCTTGTATTTTAAAGTCAGTCATACTTACAAGGTTATTCCTAGATCATTTCTTCATGGTATAACTCAAACAGGCAGGAGTGAGAGGTACATAGCATTGTTTTTCTAACATGGGACCATTTTGAATTGTAGTCTATAGGTACTGGGATCTCTGTTCTGCTCCTCTTGTTCAGCCTCCTGGAGTTTTGCATCACTGTTTCAACAGCACATTTTGGGTGCCAGGCAACCTCCTGCTGCCGCAGTGCTCAGGTAAGGCTTTGATACCAGGCTTGGAGGCTGAGAAGATCTTGCTGAGGAGCAGTGAGGATTGCTTTGTATCTCCTCCCACTCCAGAAATAACAGGCTGCAAGGAAGAAGAGTTCTTTCCCTCTCAGACTGCCAGGGTTAAAATTAAACCCTGGTACAAGAGTCCTGGGAAATTTGATTTTGCGATGCAAAGATAGGGAATAGATGATCTGCCCAAACATATATAGACTGCTGAGAATGGACAAAATGTGTGCCTCCAGTCAATTCAGTTCTGTAAAGTGATCCAGAGAGTAATGACATTTAAAGAACTTAGTTAGCTGAGGGGAAAATCTGTTTTCTTCTCTACCAAATGTACTTTTAAAATGACTTTAAAATAACATCTTTGATACTAGGAAATCTGTCTGTTACACTCCCAATCTCTGATCATTCAGCCACAAAGCAGAAAACAGCAGGAAAGAATCTGGGGCTGTAGGTTGAATAAGAGCAGTGAATAAGACTAGAATGGTGATGTGGCACACAGGACCACCTTGAAGATGATGGGGATGATGACAATGACAATGCTGACAGCAAGGACAGTATTTTTTGTAGTGAAGCAGTCTTTTGTGTTACAGCAGCCAGTGGTTTTTGTGCCCTACACTGTCAGTGAAAATGTAGTGGCTCCCAGTGAAGAGTACCCTTCACCTCCTCCAGCCTATAATGCTGTAGATTCATCTCCCAATAGACAATGAAGAATGCAAAGGAGAAGTGATGTGAAGTTCTTTCCAGCAATCTTGGCAAGTCAGCTGCCAGTGTAATACTATGGATTTCCCCACACATCTTTCTCTTTCTCTCCATGGACTATGTGCTTGCTAGGGCCGGAACTTTTACTAGATTGATCGGTTCAGTTAATCCATTAAAATAATGAAGAAATGTCCTCCTTCTTTCCCACATTGGAGAAAATGCCTGTGTTATGTTTAATTTTGCTGTTGTTGTGTGCTTTCAAATTGTTTCTGATTTATGGTGACCCTATCACAGGATTTTCTTTGCAAGATATGTTTGGAGAGGGTTTACGATTGCCTTAGTCTCAGGCTGAGAGAGTGGGACTTGCTCAGGACCACCCAGTGGGTTTTCATGGCTGAGTGGAGATTTGAACCTACACTGGTTTTATGTAGTTCTGCTAGTTGCCTTGAGTTCTATTTGTGGAGGGAAGGGACTGGAGAGGAGAAAGGCAGAGCTGAGGAAGGAAAGAAATAAGGAAGTCTCAATACAACTGTGTTCTTATAATGGAAATATATTCAGATGACACTGTCTGATAACAATCCATCTACAAATCATGTAATGCAACTGTGATTTTTTTTTAAAAAATAAGGTGACCACCGCAACAATTTGTCCACCAAAGACAGTTTTGATAATAAAAATTAGAAATTGAATTCCCCCTTTGTCTGATTTTACTGAACTACCAATCTGAATCTAGGAATGGGAAAGCTGTATTGTCTCCAGTTTCTGTGATTTTAACACATTTTCCTTGTAATCTTTCCCAGCTTGTTTCCATGTTAAATTGCAGGTAATTAGTTTCCATGAAAGTAATTTTGCATTTGAAAATAAATAAACATTTTAAAAATGTATTTTGTCTCAATTCAGAGACTGAATTGCTCAGTTCCCTTATATTACATGTTGTGGAAAACTGGGCTGATATGGATATTTTTGTTGATCATGACTGTTTTTTCCCCACTTACTTCCTGGAGTTGATCATGACTATTATGGCTATTTACTATTTTTACTAGTAGTGGTGTAGCACAAAGAAGCAACCATTCTGGAAACAGATTATACGGCTTGGGTCCAGGCTATTTGAAGCACCGTATCTCCCTGTGCAAGCTCACCAGAGTATTGAGATCATCCAGAGAGGGCCTTCTGTCTGTCCCACCAGCCTCGCAGGTGCAGTTGGTGGGAACAAAAGAGAGGGCCTTCTCAGTGGCTGCTCCCAAAT